>NC_092053.1:50055203-50277787 GCF_003086295.3 Arachis hypogaea
GCATAAACTTGTTATGCACGATTTGGAAATTGCACGATCGGCAAAATTCCCTTCCGGCAAGTGCACCGGTTATCGTCAAGTAAAAATCACAATAGAGTGAGTCGAATCCCACAAGGATTGGTTGAGTGAGCAATTCGGATTAGAAGTGTGTTCTAGTGAGCGGAATCAAGATTTAGATGAGAATTGCGGAATGTAAAATTGGCGGGAAAAGTAATGACAAGAAATTGAAATGGCGGAATCTTAAATTGCATGAATTAAAGAGCAGAAGCTAAATTGCTGAATTAAAAGGGAATGGGGGTGATTGATGAATTGAGTTGCAGAATGTAAAGAGAAAGTGGAAATCAAAAATGGGGAATTCATTGGGTGTTAGGAGATATTGAGATCTCCGAATCAAAACATGTTTATCTCTTCTCACCATGCGTTCATTGAATTTTGCTTGGCATCTAATATGATTGGATTCCAATCCTTGGCTCACCAATTCTCTTAAAACAAACAAATTCCAATCCTTGGTTAAATGTTCATAAGAAGAGATGATGCTCGATCACTGATTATACCACACAGTTTCATGAACCAATTTGGTAGGATTACATGTCACATATCCATCCAAACCCAATCCATTCACTGTGAGAAAGTTTCTAGCATGAATCTCCATTCTTTCCAAGGTTCCGAAGGATTCCAATTATGGGTGTTTCTTTCCAAGACAACTACCCAATGGAATTAGATCGAGAAGCTTTCTAACAAAATTCAAGAGAAAAGATTGAAGAAGAAGATAAACTATTATTGATTCATTGAATTACAATAGAGCTCCCTAACCCAATGAAAGGGTTTAGTGAGTCATAGCTCTGAATTCAACTACAAAGATATGAAAACTAGCTAAATGAAAAGGTAAAAGTTTCAGTGCCCATCTAACTTAAATTCTATCCTATTTATACACTTTCTATATTGAGCTTCTGTTGTGTTTCTTGGGCTTTGAGGCTTCTCCTGCTTTCCTTTTGCCTTGGGTTTATGATCCATAATCTTGATGAGGCTGTTGATCAAATTCTATAACATTCATTGAGCCAACTTAGTGATAATCAAATAATGACACATGACTCAATAAATTGAAATTTCAGACTCATCAATCCTTCAGGCCCAATCCATAAACCATGATATTCAATTGGGTTTCATACCAGAGTAAGTTTAAGTTAATGTTTGTGCTCAAATACTAACTTAAACCGCAATATTTTTGGCCCAGAAACCTTTTCCAAGAGTGGCGTTTAAGTTGCAGTTTAAGCTTAAACTGCAGCTTAAACGCCAGACACTTCCAGTGATGCCTTTTGTGGAAGCACGTTTAAGCTTCAGTTTAAGGTTAAACTGAAGCTTAAACGTGGAAATGGAAGAAGGCAGCCCTGGAGGGTAATATAGTCGAACACGTTTAAGCTTCAGTTTAAGGTTAAACTGAAGCTTAAACGTGGAAATAGAAAAGGCAGCCCTGGAGGTCGAACACGTTTAAGCTCCAGTTTAAGGTTAAACTGGAGCTTAAACGTGGAAATGGAAGAAGGCATCCTGGAGGTCGAACACGTTTAAGCTCCAGTTTAAGGTTAAACTGGAGCTTAAACGTGGAAGCTGAGAAAGGTAGCCCTGGAGGTCGAACACGTTTAAGCTCCAGTTTAAGGTTAAACTGGAGCTTAAACGTGGAAGCTTAGAAGGTAGCCCTGGAGGTGTCGAACACGTTTAAGCTCCAGTTTAAGGTTAAACTGGAGCTTAAACGTGGAAATGGAGAAAGCAACCCTGGAGGAGAAACTTGGTCGAACACGTTTAAGCTCCAGTTTAAGGTCAAACTGGAGCTTAAACGTGGAAATGGCTCCCTGGTGCTTTTCCCCTTTCTGGCGTTTAACCTCCAGTTTAAGGTTAAACTGGAGGTTAAACGTGGAAATGCTTCTTTGGTTAGACTTTCATTCTGGCGTTTAACCTCCAGTTTAAGGTTAAACTGGAGGTTAAACTTCAATTCCAGCATTTCTTAGCCTTCCTGATTCTGGCGTTTAAGCTCCAGTTTAGGCTTAAACTGGAACTTAAACTCCACATGTGATATTCAAGCTTCCTTTATTGATTTTGTTGCTTCCTTGCTTAGCCTCTTCTTCCCTGAAATCATCCAAACAATTGCATCAAAGTCTTGCAAAATTTCATGAGAAATCTTCCATTCATAGCATTCAAGTAATATAACTAAAACTCATGGATTTTGCATTAAAATCATACTGTTTGGATGGTTCATTGCTTTGTTATTCATTTAACCATTCTTGGTTACTTTAAGCTCAAGAAAATGCATAAAACAACTAAAACTAACAGAAAAATGCTACTGAAACTAGCCTAAGATGCCTTGGCATCACAACACCAAACTTAATACTTGCTTGTCCCTAAGCAAGTCCTGAGTTATTTGAGAAGAAAGTATGAAACAGAAAGCAATTACATTGGCTATATTAGCAAGCATTTGAAGTTCATCAGAAGGGTTTTATGCAGAAAGTTGCAGCATCACTTTTCATACTTATCAGGTAGAATTATCACTTTTTCATTGCATCCATCAAACACTGCTATGGCCTCTTGTTATTCTTATGTCCTTGGCACTTTTCTCTTTGTTTTTTCTTTTCTTTTTCTTAGAGCTTCTTTGCTCCTTGTTTGCTTAGTGTCATGTGTTGCACAAGCCTTTGGCATTTTCTTTTTCTTATCAGTGCACTACACATATCCACTTTAGGCATTTGGTTCACATTTCTTCTTGAGACATTGGTGCCCAGCACCTCTTTGTGTGACTAAATGTTTTGTATTTAGGTTGCTCTTGATAATGGACTTTTGGTTGATAATCCCGGGTTAGTTAACCCAAGTTACCAAGTGTTGAAACACTCCTCAGAACCTATTCATCCAAGCATATCCTTAATACATAAACACCACAGGCATTTGTCTCAGAAGTTCAAACCATTGGTGCCTAGCTTTTTTCTCAATTTTTTTGCTTTTTGGTTGCCCTTTTTCAGTGGCTTTTTCTTCTTCTTTTTCTTTCTTTTTCATGGCCAAAGACATTTATTCATCAAGATCCATAGACAGTTTTCAATTTCTATACAAAAAATGATAATTCTACACTCTATTTCCAGTGATCTGACTTAAACAATCAAGCATACATACCACCACTTAATTCTACTTGATTTGTCACTAATTGAGCCAAGTTACTTTTGTTCAAACTTTTCTTTTATTTTTGGAAACAGAACAAGCATGGCAAGCACTTGTTTAAGAAGGTGAGGTTATATCCAAACATCTAGGCATTCACTTTATTCAAAGCAATAAACAGACAAATATACTAAAAACTTCACATTCCAGAAAGATTCAACATTTACAGTTTAAACCAGAACAAGCATGCTTTTGTTTGCCCTTTTTAAAGAATTATCAAGGAACAATACCACCTTGTGAAATTCCTTGTTTTCTCTTTGTTGCCAGGAAACACTTTGATTTCTCCTTCTTCTCCTAATTGTTGCTTCATGTTTTAAGATCCTTGTTTCCTTTCCTGCAAAGAGTGATGAAGTTGCTTGCTTCTCAAGCACTTGAGTGGTTAGCTCAACTATGTGTGGGTAGGTATCTGAGTCTTAAGTTGGTGTGTGAACACCAAACTTAGTCTCCCACTTACTTCTCTGTTCTTTGAATCCTTGAGTTCTCTTTGGAATGAAATTGCTGCTAAGGGTTTTAAGCATTTCTGTGACTGCTTAGAATGGTTGTTCCTTTCATATAATTCAAAGGTTGTTGTGTTCAGTTGATCTTTATGGTGGAACACCAAACTTAGAGTCACACATTCCCCTTTGAATTATTGATCCACGAATTCATTGTTTGGTGTGAAACACCAAACTTAATTCTTTGCAATGCACAGAAACTACTTCACCCTTTTTATTGAAACAAATAAAGAAACAGCAAAAGGGTATTACCTCAGGTTGGGTTGCCTCCCAACAAGCGCTTCTTTAACGTCATTAGCTTGACGGTCAGCTTCCTCAGTTGAGGTGATATTTAACCTTGTCCTTCTCCTCCACATCTCCCAAGTAATGTTTGAGTCTTTGACCGTTCACAATGAAGGTTCGTTGTGACTTTTCTTCCATGATTTCTACTTGTCCATATTGGGAGACCCTGGTGACAAGGAATGGTCCAGACTACCTTGATTTTAGCTTCCCTGGAAATAGCTTCAGCCTAGAATTGTAAAGCAATACTTTTTGTCCTTCTTCAAATTTCCTTGGGGCTATGTTGCTGTCATGCTTCTTCTTTGCTCTTTCTTTATAAATTTTGGCATTCTCATAAGCTTCAGCTCTGAATTCTTCCAACTCTTGGATTTGCAACATCCTTCTTTCTCCAGCAGCTTTGCTATCCAAGTTCAAAAGTTTCAAGGCCCAGTATGCCTTGTGCTCCAACTCCAGTGGCAAATGGCAAGCTTTTCCATATACTAGTTGGAAAGGAGACATTCCAATTGGTGTTTTGAAAGCTGTCCTATATGCCCAAAGAGCATCATCTAGCTTAATCGACCAGTCCTTCCTTGAAGTTCCCACAGTCTTTTCCAGGATTCTTTTGAGTTCTCTGTTAGATATTTCGGCTTGCCCACTTGTCTGTGGATGGTATGGTGTGGCTACCTTGTGTTTGACTCCATATTTTAGAAGCAATGACTCTAATGGTTTGTTGCAGAAGTGGCTTCCTCCATCACTGATGATTGCTCTTGGAACCCCAAAACGGCAAAAAATGTGTTTTCTGAGGAAGTTCATGACTACCTTATTATCATTGGTTGGAGTTGCTATTGCTTCAACCCATTTGGAGACATAGTCTACTGCCACAAGAATGTAATTATTTGAGTATGAGGAGGGAAAGGGTCCCATGAAATCTATCCCCCATACATCAAACAATTCAAGTTCCAGAATGAATTGTTGTGGCATTTCATTTCTTCTTGGCAGGTTCCCCGCTTTCTGGCATTCATGGCAGTGCTTCACTAGTTCCTTTGCATCTTTGAAGATAGTGGGCCAATAAAAACCACACTGCAACACCTTAGCTGCTGTTCTTTCTCCTGCAAAATGTCCTCCATAAGTGGAGCCATGGCAGTCCCATAAGACTTCCCTTCCTTCTTCCTCTGATATGCATCTTCTGAGTATGCCATCGGAACATTTTTTGAACAAGTATGGTTCGTCCCAGATGAAGTATTTGGCATCATTTACCAATTTCTTCCTTTGATGCTTGTTAAATTCCAACGGCAAACTCCCAGTGGCCTTGAAGTTTGCTATGTCTGCAAACCAGGGTGCTTTGTGAATTACCATGAGTTGTTCATCAGGAAAGCACTCATTTATATGTGTGCTTTGTGCGCTTCCTTCTTCACATGGTATCCTTGATAAATGGTCTGCCACCTTGTTCTCTACACCCTTTTTGTCTTTGATTTCAATGTCAAATTCCTGCAACAAAAGAACCCATCTAATAAGTCTTGGTTTGGATTCTTGTTTAGCAAGTAAGTATTTTAAAGCTGAATGATCAGTGAAGACAATGACTTTAGATCCAATGAGATAGGATCTAAATTTGTCAAATGCAAAGACTATTGCCAAGAGTTCTTTTTCAGTGGTAGTGTAATTCCTTTGGTTATCATTCAAGACTTTACTGGCATAATAAATCACATGTACCAAATTGTCTTTCCTTTGTCCTAACACTGCCCCAATAGCAAGGTCTGATGCATCACACATCAGTTCAAAAGGTAAGTTCCAATCAGGTGGGGCAATGATAGGTGCAGAGGAAAGTTTTTGCTTCAAAAGTTCATAGGCTAGCATGCAATTTTTATCAAATACAAAGGGTGTATCAGAGACAAGCAAGTTACTCAAGGGTTTGGCTATTTTAGAAAAGTCTCTAATAAACCTTCTGTAAAAACCAGCGTGTCCCAAAAAACTCCTAACTGCCTTGACATTACTTGGTGGAGGTAATTTTTCAATGAGTTCCACCTTAGCTCTGTCCACCTCAATGCCTCTATTAGAGATTTTGTGGCCAAGGACTATTCCTTCTGTGACCATGAAATGACACTTTTCCCAGTTTAATACTAGGTTAGTCTCTTGGCACCTCTTAAGCACCAAAGCAAGGTGGTGTAGGCAGCTAGGAAAAGAATCTCCAAACACAGAAAAATCGTCCATGAAGACCTCAATAAATTTTTCAATCATGTCCGAAAAGATGGACAGCATGCATCTTTGGAAAGTGGCAGGTGCATTGCACAATCCAAAGGGCATGCGTCTATAAGCAAAAACTCCATATGGACAAACAAATGATGTTTTCTCTTGATCTCTAGGATCAACTACTATCTGATTATAGCCTGAGTATCCATCCAAAAAGCAATAGTAAGCATGTCCTGCAAGCCTTTCAAGCATCTGATCCATGAATGGGAGTGGGAAATGATCTTTTCTGGTGGCTTCATTGAGCTTCCTGTAGTCTATGCACATCCTCCACCCAGTGACGGTTCTTGTGGGTATGAGTTCGTTCTTCTCATTTGGCACCACAGTTATGCCACCTTTCTTGGGAACTACATGGATGGGACTAACCCATGGGCTATCAGAAATGGGGTAGATTACCCCTGCCTGCCATAACTTCATGACTTCCTTTTGTACCACTTCTTTCATGACGGGATTCAATCTTCTCTGAGCTTGAATGGAGGGTCTAGCATCCTCTTCTAACAAGATTTTATGCATGCATATAGATGAACTTATCCCCTTCAAATCGGCTAGGGTCCATCCAATGGCATCTTGATGAGTTTGTAGCACCTTGATCAATTCTTCTTCCTGTTCTTGACTCAGGGTAGAGCTAATGATAACAGGATGACTCTCATCACTACCCAAGTATGCATACTTGAGATTAGGGGGCAATGCTTTGAGCTCAGGTTTTGGTGCTTCCTTCTCTTCTTTCCCTATCTCTGGCATGTTTGGCATGGTTGTTTCAGCAGCCTTGATGTCACTAACTTCTATGTCCTTAGTGAACTCCTCCTCTACCACTTCCTTTGTTGTTTCCTCAAAGGTTTCTTGTACTGCAATGTCCACTACATCCACCCTCATGCATTCCCTTAGTGATTCTGATGGATAGCTCATTGCCTTGAATACGTTAAACACCAATTTCTCATCATGTAGTCTAAGAGTGAGTTCACCCTTTTGTACATCTATGATGGCTCCAGCAGTAGCTAGGAAGGGTCTTCCCAGAATTATTGAAGCTTTGGCTTCTTCCTCCATATCTAACACCACAAAATCAGCAGGAAATATAAAATCTCCCACTTTCACCAACAAATCTTCAACTATCCCATGAGGAAATTTAAAAGTTCGATCTGCCAATTGGAGGGCCATTCTTGTTGGTTTGGCTTCCTCAATCTTCATTCTTCTCATCATTGTTAGAGACATCAAATTGATGCTGGCCCCTAAATCACACAAGGCCTTCTCCACCATGACTTCTCCTATGATGCAGGGGATTTGGAAACTGCCTGGGTCCTTCAATTTCTGAGGCAATTTGTGTTGAATGATGGCACTGCATTCTTCAGTTAACAACACAGTTTCCTCATTTCTCCAGCTTCTCTTCTTGGTCATTAATTCTTTTAAGAATTTTGCATAGAGTGGCATTTGCTCTATTGCCTCAGCAAACGGAATGTTGATTTGGAGCTTCTTGAAAATCTCCAAGAACCTGGAGAATTGACCATCCTTTTCACTTTTCATCAAACGTGAGGATATGGTGCTTTAGGTGTATAAGGCTTCAAGACCTCTTTTTCTTTTTCTTTTGTTGCGGACGGTGTAAAAGATTGTCCTTGTTCCTTGTCTCTCACATGTTCCCTTGCTTCAGCCTCTGTGGTTTCCTTTGAGATCTCCTTTAGATTCTTTCCACTTCTGAGGGTTATGGCCTTACATTCTTCCCTTGCAATAGCCTTGGCAGCATGAGAAACGCTTGTCCCAGGGGTTTGCTTAGACAAATACAAAATTTGATTTTCTAGCTTCTGGATGGCAGCTCCTTGGTTTTGCAGGTTAGAATTTACTTCTTCCTTAAAAGCTTTCAATTCGGTTATGTCTTGACTCATGGTTGCAAGCATTCTTTCTATTCGGTTTAATTGATCTTGAAATTGTTGGTTCGGATTAGGTTGGGTAGGTTGATTATTTTGGCCATGATATGATGGTTGGGAGTAAGTGTTTTGTGTGGCTTGGTATGATCTTTGGTTGGAGTTTTGGTATGTGGAATTGTTATGTTGGTTGTGGTTGTAAGGTTTGTGGTTTTGTGGTTGGGTTTGTTGGTTCCCCCACCCAAAGTTTGGGTGATTTTTCCATCCTGGGTTGTAAGTGTTGGAATGTGGATCATATGATTGCCTTTGTTGGTTTCCCACATAGTTGGCCTCTTCCCAATCACCTCCTTCAATGCTTACTTCCTCTTGATCTTGTGTGTGTATTGCAGCCACTTGCTTTGTTTCTAATTGCCTGGTAAGCTCTGCTAGTTGCTTGGCAAACACCTTGTTTTGGGCTAGAATTGTATCAACATGGTTCAGCTCCATGACTCCCTTAGTGTTGTGCCTCTCTGATGCATAGTAGTACTCATTCTCAGCCACTGTCTCAATCACTTCAATGGCTTCTTCCACAGTCTTTTTCCTGTTCAATGAACCTCCTGATGAATGGTCTACAGCCTTCCTTGATTCATAAGAGAGTCCATCATAGAAAATATGCAATTGCACCCAATCATGGAACATGTCTGGTGGGCATTTCCTTGTCAAATCCTTGAATCTCTCCCATGCCTCGTAGAGAGTTTCACCATCTTGTTGTCTAAAAGTCTGAACCTCAGATCGAAGCCTATTGACCTTTTGTGGGGGGTAGAAACGTGCCAGAAACTTGCTTTCCACCTCATCCCATGTTGTTAGACTCCCCCTTGGGAATGATTCCAGCCACTTAGCTGCTTTGTCCCTAAGTGAAAATGGGAACAAAAGCAGTTTATAGGCATCTTCCTGGACTCCATTGGACTTCACAGTGTCACAAATTCTCAGAAATTTTGTGAGATGTTGGTTGGGATCTTCATTAGCACTCCCACCAAATGAACAATGATTCTCCACAAGTGATATTAGCTGTGGTTTGAGTTCAAAATTGTTGGCCTGAATGGGTGGTTTCTGAATGCTGCTACCACAATTCCCAGAGGTTGGGTTTATGTATGAACTAAGAACCCTCCTCTCAGGAATGGCATTGTTTCCATCAGCTCTCTCATGGTTGTGAACTTCTCTATCCATATTGAGATCTAAAGCTTCCTCAAAATTGTCCTCAGATTCTCCTTCAGATTCCTCTTCTCCCAGTACTCTCTTCCCTCTTGCTTCCCTTCTCAGTCTATGAAGGGTCCTCTCTGGTTTGGTATATGGAGGAGTTGATGTCTCTCCTCTCCTACTTGTCATACAAGAACACAGCACAGGCAACAAACAAGTGAAATACTCTTGGTTAATGGAAGAGTATGGTTAGAGCAATTGAGGAATTAATTCAAACAGTTAGTGAGTCAGTGAGTTAGTTGCTTGAATTTAAAGGCATAAAGAAAGAAAGCATGTAACAGAGTGCAGAAATTGAAATTCAACAAGTAACATGTACTGAATTAATCAAAACAAAAAAAATGCTCAATCTAGTTAACTTCCAACTTGAGAATTGTCAATCGAAAACCAATCCCCGGCAACGGCGCCATAAACTTGATGCGTGCATAAACTAGTTATGCTACGATTTAGGAAATTGCACGATCGGCAAAATTCCTTCCGGCAAGTGCACCGGTTATCGTCAAGTAAAAACTCACAATAGAGTGAGGTCGAATCCCACAAGGATTGGTTGAGTGAGCAATTCGGATTAGAAGTGTGTTCTAGTTGAGCGGAATCAAGATTTAGATGAGAATTGCGGAATGTAAAATTGGCGGGAAAAGTAAATGACAAGAAATTGAAATGGCGGAATCTTAAATTGCATGAATTAAAGAGCAGAAGCTAAATTGCTGAAATTAAAAGGGAATGGGGGTGATTGCATGAATTGAGTTGCAGAATGTAAAGAGAAAGTGGAAATCAGAAATGGGGAATTCATTGGGTGTTAGGAGATATTGAGATCTCCGAATCAAAACATGTTTATCTCTTCCTCAACCAATGCGTTCATTGAATTTTGCTTGGCAATCTTATATGATTGGATCCCAATCCCTTGGCTCACCAATTCTCTCTAAAAACAAACAAATTCCCAATCCCTTGGTTTAAATGTTCATAAGAAGAGATGATGCTCGATCACTGATTATACCACACAGTTTCATGAACCACAATTTGGTAGGATTACATGTCACAATATCCATCCAAACCCCAATCCAATTCACTGTGAGAAAGCTTCTCTAGCATGAATCCTCCATTCCTTTCCCAAGGTTCCGAAGGATTCCAATTATGGGTAGTTTCTTTCCCAAGACAACTACCCAATGGAATTAGATCGAGAAGCTTTCTAACAAAATTCAAGAGAAAAGATTGAAGAAGAAGATAAACTATTATTGATTCATTGAATTACAATAGAGCTCCCTAACCCAATGAAAGGGGTTTAGTGAGTCATAGCTCTGAATTCAACTACAAAGATATGAAAACTAGCTAAATGAAAAGGTAAAAGTTCCAGTGCCCATCTAACTTAAATTCTATCCTATTTATACACTTTCTATATTGAGCTTCTGTTGTGTTTCTTGGGCTTTGAGGCTTCTCCCTGCTTTCCTTTTGCCTTGGGTTTATGATCCATAATCTTGATGAGGCTGTTGATCCAAATTCTGTAACATTCATTGAGCCAACTTAGTGATAATCAAATAATGACACATGACTCAATAAATTGAAATTTCAGACTCATCAATCCTTCAGGCCCAATCCCATAAACCATGATATTCAATTGGGTTTCATACCAGAGTAAGTTTAAGTTAATGTTTGTGCTCAAATACTAACTTAAACCGCAATATTTTTGGCCCAGAAACCTTTTCCAAGAGTGGCGTTTAAGTTGCAGTTTAAGCTTAAACTGCAGCTTAAACGCCAGACACTTCCAGTGATGCCTTTTGTGGAAGCACGTTTAAGCTTCAGTTTAAGGTTAAACTGAAGCTTAAACGTGGAAATGGAAGAAGGCAGCCCTGGAGGGTAATATAGTCGAACACGTTTAAGCTTCAGTTTAAGGTTAAACTGAAGCTTAAACGTGGAAATAGAAAAGGCAGCCCTGGAGGTCGAACACGTTTAAGCTCCAGTTTAAGGTTAAACTGGAGCTTAAACGTGGAAATGGAAGAAGGCATCCTGGAGGTCGAACACGTTTAAGCTCCAGTTTAAGGTTAAACTGGAGCTTAAACGTGGAAGCTGAGAAAGGTAGCCCTGGAGGTCGAACACGTTTAAGCTCCAGTTTAAGGTTAAACTGGAGCTTAAACGTGGAAGCTTAGAAGGTAGCCCTGGAGGTGTCGAACACGTTTAAGCTCCAGTTTAAGGTTAAACTGGAGCTTAAACGTGGAAATGGAGAAAGCAACCCTGGAGGAGAAACTTGGTCGAACACGTTTAAGCTCCAGTTTAAGGTCAAACTGGAGCTTAAACGTGGAAATGGCTCCCTGGTGCTTTTCCCCTTTCTGGCGTTTAACCTCCAGTTTAAGGTTAAACTGGAGGTTAAACGTGGAAATGCTTCTTTGGTGAGACTTTCATT
The DNA here is from genome assembly GCF_003086295.3 of Arachis hypogaea. Classification (NCBI taxonomy): domain Eukaryota; kingdom Viridiplantae; phylum Streptophyta; class Magnoliopsida; order Fabales; family Fabaceae; genus Arachis; species Arachis hypogaea. The sequence continues at coordinate 50,066,873 of NC_092053.1, forward strand.
CTGGCGTTTAACCTCCAGTTTAAGGTTAAACTGGAGGTTAAACTTCAAGTCCAGCATTTCTTAGCCTTCCTGATTCTGGCGTTTAAGCTCCAGTTTAGGCTTAAACTGGAACTTAAACTCCACATGTGATATTCAAGCTTCCTTTATTGATTTTGTTGCTTCCTTGCTTAGCCTCTTCTTCCCTGAAATCATCCAAACAATTGCATCAAAGTCTTACAAAATTTCATGAGAAATCTTCCATTCATAGCATTCAAGTAATATAACTAAAACTCATGGATTTTGCATTAAAATCATACTGTTTGGATGGTTCATTGCTTTGTTATTCATTTAACCATTCTTGGTTACTTTAAGCTCAAGAAAATGCATAAAACAACTAAAACTAACAGAAAAATGCTAGTGAAACTAGCCTAAGATGCCTTGGCATCAAAACCCAATAGGAACCAAAGGCTAGAGTGTACCTAAACACCCAAAATCACAAAATTTTACTTAATACAAAACCCAAAAACTCGAAATTCTTAGGGTAGGAAATTAGGTAGAGAATTTTGAGAAGCTTACCACAAGTCTTAGCTAGAAATGACGGGCTCAGTGAGAGCTTCGCGTTGCCACTAATGGCATGCGAATCAGAGCACCGTAGCTCGAGATATGATAGATTGAAGAAGAGAGTGGATAGTGTTTTAGCTCTCCCCTCTCACTTCACTCTTGCAGCTGTGTTTTATGTTTATGAGTGTGGTGAATGAGCTGATGGCTCATTAAAGAAGGTTTTATATGTTGGGCTGGGGCCCAACTTTGGTCCGGTCCAACCCGTTAGTATTTTTGGTTCGTTTGTCCCAATTTCGGGCCAAACCTTTAAAATTAACGCCCGGTTTTCGACTTTAAATATTTTCCTAAGGTTTTTTACTGTTTTTAATTATTCTCGTACAGTACCGAACAGACTTAAACCGGTTTGGCCAGTTCATCTACTGGTTCGAGTTTTTATGCGGTTTTTCGCAGAAAATTACATTTTCTGACTCAGAAAAATCTACTGAGTCCAAAAATCATATTTAAATCCCATAATTATCATTCTAATCTTTCGGAACCTAATTTGAGAAATTTTATTATTTAATTAATTGGTTAGTTAATCGCGGTTCTTATAATCTACCAGCCTGAAATAACCAAGTGCATCATACCTGCCAAGTAAACTCATAGCCAATGAACAAATGATGAATATATTTAAAATTTTTTTTACATATGACACCAATATTATCCCTTTGATCAATCAGCCCTATCTTACACAATATTTTCTTAATATTCACCCTATATATCAATCTCTAGCAAAGCTGTAGCTCGTTATGTTCTCCAGAAGAATTTATGCTTGCAAAACATGCACAAAGAAATTAGTAGAGAAAATGTTTGTTTGATCAAATTTTCACACAATTGTATTCTCTCTGTTTGTTGTTAATTTAACTGGTCTTAAGGAATCATGAAGTTGATTCACTAGTTCCCGCTCTCATTCGTACAGTTCTCGTCTCCATTGAAAATTTCATATCTATCCTAATCTATCTTAAAATCCAGAATCTCTTATAATAGATTTTTTCAGTTTAAAACTAAGAAAAGCCTTGAAAAAACTATCTTTCAATGAACCACATGCTTAACTCAATATCCAAAATATCACATATCACATTTTAGTACCTAACACTATAAAAGTGAGATTCACTTTTAGTTTAATGGTGAAATTTTTTTATAGAAAGAGCCCAAATGAATTTTTTATTTAAATAAAAGTTTTTATTATTTACCTGTTTAAACATGAATATAAAAATAAATGATTTTGTACATTTCATAGTTATCAGAACTAAACCGATAATCAACCCGGTCATATGACCAGGTCACCGGGTTATTGGTTCAACCGGTGGGTCACTAATTCACCCGGTTAACCCGGTCATAATCTAAAAAAATATAAAATTATATAAATGAAATTAAAATTACGTATTAAAAATTAAAATGTAAGTCTTTGCAAACATAATAACAATAATCAAATAGTAATTTTTAGACATAACTAATGATGTAAAAAGAGATAATAAACTAGTTTCTAATATAAATTTAGAGCATCAGAAAGATAGAAATAGATTTGGTGTTTCATGTATATATTTATAGGACAAATTTAGACCTTGATCAATATTTTTCTCATTTTAATTTGCAACTATATCTTCCATAAGAAAGATTACATTATGCAAAACATCAGAAATAGAGAAAGAAGAGTTTGAAGAGAGAGCTTCAAGAAATTAGTGAACTGAATTAACTTCATCTTATTCTTCCATCAATGAATCAATTATACACACTTCTTAGAGGGATGCAAGAGTTTTATTTATAACAGAGTTAGAAAAGAGAGAAAGATCAGAGATCAGAACAAATTTAACACAACAACAACAAGGATCAATAACAAATTCAACTCAACTTAATTATCCAGCAACAAATTCTACTTCCAACAACAACCACATTTATGATATATTCAGCATCAAATTCAACTTACAGCTGACAACAAATTCTACTTCTAGAATTCTAGCAACAAATTCAGCTATGATAACTATGATAACTTTTAAGCAGCAAAAAAAACTTAAACTATGATAACTTTCAGGCAGCAACAAAAAACTTCAATTCTCCAAATATGATTTACAGCAAATTAACATTAACAAATCATAATTTCAGCAACAAACTCAACTTTGAACAATAAATTCAAGATGTACTAATAATTTACAGCAATAAAATTGAAAGAGAAATAGTAGGGCTGAAGCTGAAACTCACATAGGCAGAGAGATGAAGCAAGCGTTGATGGAAGACCCTGGCCGAAGCTAAAACCCTAAACCCAGAGTCAGGACCAAAGAAGTGTTGATGGCCGAAGATGGAAGGCGAGCTTACAAACTATGACAGAGCGCGACAGAGCTTGAGCGGCGACGAGCTTGAGGGGGCGACCAGAGCTTGAGCGGCGACGAGCTTGAGGGGGAGACCAGAGCTTGAGGAGCCGGCAACGGGCTTGAGGAACAGAGTGGCGAGAGAAGAGAGAGGTGAGATGGGTTCTGATTCTAGGTTAGGGCACCACGCAAAGGGGGTTAGTGAGGGAGAGAACAAAGAACGACACCGTTTAAAAAAAAAGCATAATCCGGTCCGGGTTATATGAACTGGTCTGGGTCACCGATTTTCATGAAACCCAGTCGGGTCAACCAGTTTTTACCAGGTTTATTACTTAAATGGTTCGACGAGTGGCTCGACCCGACCAAATAACCGGGTGACCAGGTTTTTGGTCGAACCGGCCGGGTCGAGCCGGGTTTGATAACTATGGTACATTTACTTGCATTTTCACATACATAAAAAACGAAAATAAAATGTGATATTTTCACATAAGAGACGTATGAAAACAAAACAAAATTATTTCTCAATTTTGCAGAAGAGAGCTACAAAAACATAACATAAAATTAATTTTCATTTTCGCAGTTACTCATGCAAAAATGTGTGAAAACAAACTACTTTGTGTATGCGAATTTTTTTAGTCATGAAAGATGAGATTTGATGGCCTGACGTTGGGATTTTTGCCAGTAAAGAAGTTCATAAAAATAATCGCGTTGTAGATATAGTCTCTAAACCGACAGAAATTCCTTCGTACAAATGTTTTGGTTGTCACAAGTAACAAACCCCTTTAAAATTGATAACCGAGTATTTAAACCTCGGGTCGTCTTCTCAAGGAATTGCAGGGAAGTATGTTCTTATTATTGGTTATGAGTCTTGCAAATTAGGGGTTTTAGAAAGTAAGGAAGCAGTATGTTGAATGATAAGAAAAATAAATAATAATAATAAAATAACTCTTGGCAAGGTATTAGAAATTGGAAGTCCAGACTTAGTTATCCTTATCAATAATAATGAAAGTTGAATCTTAATTCCACTTAGTCAACATTTACTAAAGTAAAGGAAAGTCAAGGGATTAATTAGTTTGATCTTCGAATCCTATTTATTTCCTAAGAAAAGGTTGGGATTATTGAAGCTCAATTCAATTAGCAAAGATAACAGTTATCAATTATGCTGTTGAGTTGGATAATTCCTGAGTTACTGATTTCTTAACCAAGACCAAAAATGTAGAAAGCTAAATTAAAATCATAAATATCTGGAATACCTCAAATAAAATACATTCAAAGCAGTAAAATCTAACATGGAAAAGTTCATAAGCCAATTGGGCAACATAAATCAAAGAGAGCAATCATAAGTCTGAAATACCTCAAAATATATTAAAATAGAAAATCAATCATAAAGAGTCATAAACAAAAGTGAGAAAAGAAATAAAAAGAACATTGAACCTGGGATTGAGAGTCACTCCTAAAACTAAGAGAAGTCCTAAATCCTAATCCTAAGAGAGAGGAGAGAACCTCTCTCTCTAAAAACTACATCTACTCCTAAAATTGTGAATGTGAAAAGCCCCCTATGAATGGATGCATTCCCCCACTTTATAGCCTCTAATCTGTGTTTTTTGGGCCTCAAACTGGGTCAGAAATAGCCCAGAAATCGCTGGAGAAGAATTCAAACACGCTGATTTCTGTCACTGCGACGCGGCCGCATGGATCACGCGGTCGCGTCGCCTAGCATCAGGGAAACTATAGCAAATTATATATCAAATCGAAGCCCCGGACGTTAGCTTTCCAACAAAACTGGAACCGCGTCATTTGGATCTCTGTAGCTAAAGTTATAGCCGTTTGAGTGCGAAGAGGTCAGGCTGGACAGCTTAGCAATTTCTCCAACTTCTTGTATTCCTTCCACTTTTGCATGCTTCCTTTCCATCCTCCAAGCCATTCCTGCCTTATAATATCTGAAAACACTTAACACACATATCAAGGTATCTAATGGTAATAAGAGAGGATTAATAATAAGCAAATATAAGATCAAAGAAGCATGTTTTCAATCAAAACACATAATTAGGAAAGAAAATATAAAACCATGCAAATAGTATGAATAAGTGGGTAAAGAGTTAATAAAAACCACTCAGTTGAGTACAAGATAAACCATAAAATAGTGGTTTATCAACCTCCCCACACTTAAACACTAGCATGTCCTCATGCTAAGCTCAAGAGAAGCTATAAAGATGAAGAGGAATGGTATGAAATGCAACCTATGAATGCAACTACATGCTAAATGCTTTTACTTACTTGGTTAAGAGTAAATAAGTTCTCCAAGATAAATACAAACCAATTTCTACTAATTCAAATCATACAATAAAAAGCAAGTGAACTTGTAAGAAGATAGCTCATGAAAGCAGGGAACATAGAATTTAAGCGTTGAACCCTCACTGGAAGTGTATATCACTCTAATCTCTCAAGTGTATAGGGTAATTCACTCTACTCTTCTCTAGTCATGCTTTCTAAACCTTGTTCTTCATCTAACCAATCAACAAAAATTTAATGTACCAATGCAAACATCATGAGGTCTTTTCAAGGTTGTAATGGGGCTAAGGTAAGGGTGAGGGTATATATATATAAGGCTAAGTGAGCTAACAAAGTGAATCCTTGATTAGTCTAAGATCTCACCTAACATATACATACTTTATTGGTGCACGAAATTGTGATGTCCAGGCTCAAACAATCCCTGGCAACGTGAGCAACTTGGTACGCGCAATCATGATTACACTTTGATTATGTAGAATTCATGGCTCTTTCTTTCCATGGCAATGGCGCCAAGAACATGGTGCCAATACCATGGTTCACAACTTCGATACAACTAACCAGCAAGTGCACTGGGTCGTCCAAGTAATACCTTACGTGAGTATGGGTCGAATCCCACAGAGATTGTTGGTATGAAGCAAGCTATGGTCACCTTGCAAATCTCAGTTAGGCAGATATAAATTGATAATGGTGTTTTCGAAAAATAATTAATAGAATAGGGATAGAAATACTTATGTAATTCATTGGTGAGAATTTTAGATAAGCGAATGGAGATGCTTTCGTTCCTCTGAACCTCTGCTTTCCTGCTATCTTCATCCAATCAATCTTACTCCTTTCTATGGCTGGCTTTATGCAAGGGCATCACCGTTGTCAGTGGCTACATCCCCTCCTCTCAGTGAAAAATATGCTCACATGCTCTGTCACAGCACGGCTAATCATCTGTCGGTTCTCGATCATGCTGGAATAGGATTCACCCTCCTTTTGCGTCTGTCACTAACGCCCAACAATCGCGAGTTTGAAGCTCGTCACAGTCATTCAATCAATGAATCCTACTCGGAATACCACAGACAAGGTTTAGACTTTCCGGATTCTCTTGAATGCCGCCATCATTCTAGCTTACGCCACGAAGATTCCGGTTAAGAGATCTAAGAGATATTCATTCTAGCTTATTTCATATAGAACGGAAGTGTTTGTCAGGCACGTGTTCATAGGGGAGAATGGTGATGAGCGTCACACATAATCATCACCTTCATCACGTTCTTGGGTGCGAATGGATATCTTAGAAGCGAAATAAGATGAATTGAATAGAAAATAGTAGTACTTTGCATTAATCTTTGAGGAACAGCAGAGCTCCACACCTTAATCTATGGAGTGTAGAAACTATACCGTATGAAAATACATAAGTGAAGGTCCAGGCATGGCCGTGTGGCCAGCCCCCATGGTCTAAGAACAATGTGTTCCAAGATGATCCTAAGATCCTAAGATGATCAAAAGATGTCTCATACAATAGTAAAAGGTCCTATTTATAATGAACTAGCTACTAGGGTTTACATGAGTAAGTAATTGATGCATAAATCCACTTTCGGGGCCCACTTGGTGTGTGCTTGGGCTGAGCTTGAGTGTTGCACGTGTAGAGGTCCTTTCTGGAGTTGAACGCCAGCTTTTGTGCCAGTTTGGGCGTTCAACTCTGGTTTTGGCTCCTTTTCTGGCGCTGGACGCCAGATTTGGGCAGAAGGCTGGCGTTGAACGCCAGTTCACGTCGTCTATTCTTGGCCAACGTATGGACTATTATATATTTCTGGAAAGCCCTAGATGTCTACTTTCCAACGCAATTGGAAGCACACCATTTCGAGTTCTGTAGCTCCAGAAAATCCATTTTGAGTGCAGGGAGGTCAGAATCCAACAGCATCAGTAGTCCTTCTTCAACCTCTGAATCTGATTTCTGCTCAAGTCCCTCAATTTCAGCCAGAAAATACCTGAAATCACAGAAAAACACACAAACTCATAGTAAAGTCCAGAAATGTGAATTTAACATAAAAACTAATGAAAACATCCCTAAAAGTAACTAGATCCTACTAAAAACATACTAAAAACAATGTCAAAAAGCGTATAAATTATCCGCTCATCACAACACCAAACTTAAATTGTTGCTTGTCCCCAAGCAACTGAAAATCAAATAGGATAAAAAGAAGAGAATATACTATAAATTCCAAACTATCAATGAAACAGAGCTTCAATCAAATGAGCGGGACTTATAGCTTTTTGCCTCTTGAATAGTTTTGGCATCTCACTTTATCCATTGAGGTTCAGAATGATTGGAATCTATAGGAACTCAGAGTTCAGATAGTGTTATTGATCTTCCTAGTTCAGTATGATGATTCTTGAACACAGCTTCTTTATGAGTCTTGGCCGTGGCCCTAAGCACTTTGTTTTCCAGTATTACCGCCGGATACATAAATGCCACAGACACATAATTGGGTGAACCTTTTCAGATTGTGACTCAGCTTTGCTAAAGTCCCCAATTAGAGGTGTCCAGGGTTCTTAAGTACACTCTTTTTTTTTGCTTTGGACCTTGACTTTAACCGCTCAGTCTCAAGTTTTCACTTGACACCTACACGCCATAAGCACATGGTTAGGGACAGCTTGGTTTAGCCGCTTAGACCAGGATTTTATTCCTTTAGGCCCTCCTATCCACTGATGCTCAAAGCCTTGGGATCCTTTTTATTTGCCCTTGCCTTTTGGTTTTAAGGGTTATTGGCTTTTTGCTCTTGCCTCTTGGTTTTAAGAGCTTTGGCTTTTTCTGCTTGTTTTTCTTTTTCTTTCTATTTTTTTCGCCTATATTTTTTTTTCTGCAAGCTTTGTTCTTTGCTGCTTTTTCTTGCTTCAAGAATCATTTTTATGATTTTTCAGATTATCAAATAACATGTCTCCTAGTCATCATTCTTTCAAGAGCCAACATATTTAACATTCTTAAACAACAACTTCAAAAGACATATGCACTGTTCAAGCATTCATTCAGAAAACAAGAAGCATTGTCACCACATCAATATAATTAAACTAAGTTCAAGGATAAATTCGAAACTCATGTACTTCTTGTTCTTTTGAATTAAAACATTTTTCATTTAAGAGAGGTGATGGATTCATAGGACATTCATAACTTTAAGACAAAGTTACTAACTATTAATGATCATGTAATGAAGACACAAACATAGATAAGCACATAACATAGAAAACGAAAAACAGAAGAAATAAGAACAATGAATGAATCCACCTTAGTGATGGTGGCGTTTCCTTCTTGAGGAACCAATGATGTCCTTGAGCTCTTCTATGTCTCTTCCTTGTCTTTGTTGCTCCTCCCTCATTGCTTTTTGATCTTCTCTTATTTTATGAAGCATGATGGAGTGCTCTTGATGTTCCACCTTTAGTTGTCCCATATTGGAACTCAATTCTCCTAGGGAGGTGTTGATTTGCTCCCAATAGTCTTGTGGAGGAAAGTGCATTTGAGGCATCTCCGGGATCTCATGGTGATGAGCTTCATACGCCTCTTGAGCTCCATGAATGGGCTCTCTTGCTTGCTCCATCTTTTTCTTAGTGATGGGCTTGTCCTCTTTAATGAGGATATCTCCCTCTATGTCAATCCCAGCCGAATTGCATAGGTGGCAGATGAGGTGAGGAAAGGCTAACCTTGCCATAGTGGAGGACTTGTCAGCCACCTTGTAGAGTTCTTGGGGTATAATCTCATGAACTTCCACCTCTTCTCCAGTCATGATGCTATGGATCATGATGGCTCGGTCTATAGTAACTTCAGACTGGTTGCTAGTGGGAATGATTGAGCATTGAATGAACTCCAACCATCCTCTAGCTACAGGCTTGAGGTCCAATCTTCTTAGTTGAACCGGCTTGCCTTTGGAGTCAATCTTCCATTGAGCTCCTTCTACACATATGTCCATAAGGACTTGGTCCAACCTTTGATTAAAGTTGACCCTTCTAGTGTAGGGGCGTTCATCTCCTTGCATCATGGGCAAGTTAAACGCCAACCTCACATTCTCCGGACTAAAATCTAAGTATTTCCCCCGAACCATTGTAACATAGTTCTTTGGATCCGGGTTCTTACTTTGATCATGGTTCTTGGTGATCCATGCATTAGCATAGAACTCTTGAACCATTAGGATGCTGACTTGTTGGATGGGATTTGTTAGAACTTCCCAACCCCTTCTTTGAATTTCATGTCGGATCTCCGGATACTCAATTCTTTTGAGTTTGAAAGGGACCTCGGGGATCACCTTCTTCTTGGCCACAACATCATAGAAGTGGTCTTGATGGGCTTTGGAGATGAACCTTTCCATCTTCCATGACTCGGAGGTGGAAGCTTTTGTCTTCCCTTTCCCTCTTCTAGAGGATTCTCTAGTCTTAGATGCCATCAATGGTAATGGAAAAACAAAAAAGCTATGCTTTTACCACACCAAACTTAGAATATTGCTCGCCCTCGAGCAATAAACAAAAGAATAGAAGAAGAAGAAGAAGAAATATGGAGAGGGAGAGGGAGATGTGGTTTCGGCCAAGAGGAGAAGAAATGGTTGTGGTGTGTGAATTTGAAGAAGAATGGAGGGCTTTATATAGGGAAGGGAGAGGGGTAAGGTTTCGGTCATATGGGTGGGTTTGGGTGGGAAATTGGTTTTGAATTTTGAAGGTAGGTGGGGTTTATGAGGTAGGTTTATGGGGAAGAGTGGATGGATGTGAGTGGTGAAGAGGTGATGGGGAAGAGAGATTGAGGTGATTGGTGAAGGGTTTTTAGGGAAGAGTGTTTATGGGGTTGTGTGAAAGAGAGTGGTGAGAAGAAGTAAGTGGAGGTAGGTGGGGATCCTGTGGGGTCCACAGATCCTGAGGTGTTCAAGGATTTACATCCCTGCACCCATTAGGCATGTAAAAATGCCTTTGCACACAACTCTGGGCGTTCAGCGCCAGGTTGGTGGCCATTTTGGGCGTTCAACGCCCATTTGTGTGCCATTTCTGGCGTTGAACGCCAGAACCATGCCTGTTCTGGCGTTCAGCGCCCAGAAGCTGCCCATTTTGGGCGTTCAGCGCCAGCACCATGCTCTGTTCTGGTGCTGAACGCCAGACAGATGCTCCTCCCGGGTGTGATTTTTCTTCTGCTGTTTTTTTGATTCCGTTTTCAATTTTTATATTTATTTTGTGACTCCACATGATCATGAACCTACAAAGACATATAACTAAGGAAAATATAGTTAGATAAATAAAAATTGGGTTGTCTCCCAACAAGCGCTTCTTTAATGTCAATAGCTTGACAGTGGGCTCTCATGGAGCCTCACAGATGTGCAGAGCTTTGTTGAGACTCTCCAACACCAAACTTAGAGTTTGGATATGGGAGTTCAACACCAAACTTAGAGTTTGGTTGTAGCCTCCCAACACCAAACTTAGAGTTTGACTGTTGGGGCTTTGATTGACTCTGCTTTGAGAGAAGCTTTTTCTGCTTCCTCTCCATGGTTGCAGAGGGAGATCCTTGAGTTTTATACACAAGGGAGTCCTCATTCCATTGAAGGACTATTTCACCTCTGTCAACATCAATCACAGCTCTTGCTGTGGCCAGGAAAGGTCTTCCTAGGATGATGGATTCATCCTCTTCCTTTCCAGTATCCAGGACTATGAAATCAGCAGGGATGTGAAGGCCTTCAACCTTTACTAACACGTCCTCTACTTGTCCATAAGCCTGTTTTCTTGAACTGTCTGCCATCTCTAATGAGATTTTAGCAGCTTGCACCCCATAGATTCCCAGTTTCTCTATTACAGAGAGGGGCATGAGGTTTATTCCTGAACCAAGGTCACACAGAGCCTTAAAGATCATGGTGCCTATGGTACAGGGTATTATGAACTTTCTAGGATCCTGTCTCTTCTGAGGCAATGTCAGTTGATCCAGATCACTTAGTTCATTGATGAACAAGGGAGGTTCAACTTCCCAAGTTTCAATGCCAAATAATTTGGCATTCAGCTTCATGATTACACCAAGAAACTTGGCAGTTTGCTCTTCAGTAACATCCTCATTCTCTTCAGAAGAGGAATACTCATCAGAGCTCATGAAGGGCATAAGGAGGTTCAATGGAATCTCTATGGTCTCTAGATGAGCCTCAGAGTCCTTTGGTTCCTCAGAGGGAAGCTCCTTATTGATCACTGGACGTCCCAGGAGGTCTTCCTCCTTGGGATTCACGTCCTCCACTCCCCTTGTAGGTTTGGCCATGGTGCTTATGTCAATGGCCTTGCACTCTCCTTTTGGATTCTCTTCTGTTTTGCTTGGAAGAGTACTGGGAGGGATTTCAGTGATCCTTTTACTCAGCTGGCCCACTTGTGCTTCCAAATTTCTAATGGAAGACCTGGTTTCATTCATGAAACTCACAGTGGCCTTAGATAGATCAGAGACTAGATTTGCTAAATTAAAAGCATTTTGTTCAGAGTTCTCTGTCTGTTGCTGAGTGGATGATGGAAAAGGTTTACTATTGTTAAACCTGTTTCTTCCACCATTATTAAAGCCTTGTTGAGGCTTTTGATCCTTCCATGAGAAATTGGGGTGATTTCTCTATGATGAGTTATAGGTATTTCCATAAGGTTCACCTAAGTAATTTACCTCTGCTATTGCAGGGTTCTCAGGATCATAAGCTTCTTCTTCAGGAGAAGCCTCTTGAGTACTGTTGGATGCAGCTTGCATTCCATTCAGACTCTGAGAAATCATATTGACTTGCTGAGTCAATATTTTATTCTGAGCCAATATGGCATTCAGAGTATCAATTTCAAGAACTCCCTTCTTTATAGGCGTCCCATTACTCACAGGATTCCTTTCAGAAGTGTACATGAACTGGTTATTAGCAACCATGTCAATGAGTTCTTGAGCTTCTGCAGGCATTTTCTTTAGGTGAATGGATCCACCTGCAGAAGTGTCCAGTGACATCTTTGATAGCTCAGATAAACCATCATAGAATATATCCAAGATGGTCTATTCTGAGAGCATGTCAGAAGGACACTTTTTGGTCAACTGTTTGTATCTTTCCCAAGCTTCATAGAGGGATTCACCTTCTTTCTGTCTGAAGGTTTGAACATCAGCTCTAAGCTTGCTCAGCTTTTGAGGAGGAAAGTACTTGGCTAAGAAAGCCGTGACCAGCTTATCCCAAGAGTTCAGGCTGTCTTTGGGTTGAGAATCCAACCATAATCTAGCTCTGTCTCTTACAGCAAAAGGAAAAAGCATGAGCCTGTAGACTTCAGGATCTACACCATTAGTCTTAACAGTATCACATATCTGCAAGAATTCAGTTAAGAACTGAAAAGGATCTTCAGATGGAAGTCCATGAAACTTGCAGTTTTGCTGCATCAGAGAAACTAATTGAGGTTTCAGCTCAAAGTTGTTTGCTCCAATGGCAGGGATGGAGATGCTTCTTCCATGTAAATTGGAATTAGGTGCAGTAAAGTCACCAAGCATCTTCCTTACATTATTATTATTTTCGGCTGCCATCTCCTCTTCCTGTTCGAAAATTTCTGAAAGGTTATCTCTGGATTGTTGTATTTTAGCTTCTCTTAGTTTCCTTTTTAGAGTCCTTTCAGGTTCTGGATCTGCTTCCACAAGAATGTTCTTGTCCTTGCTCCTGCTCATATGACAAAGAAGAGGGCACAGAAAAATAATAATAATAGAAATCCTCTATACCACAGTATAGGGATCCCTTTGTGTGTGGAAGAAAAGAGGGGGAGATGAAGAATGTAATGTAATGGAAGAAACACAACTGTGAGGAGGGTTGAGATGTGAGATGAGATGTTAGTAAATGAATAAATAAATAAAGTAAGATGGGAGAGAGAGAATTTTCGAAAAATATTTTTGAAAAAGAGTTAGTGATTTTTGAAAATGGTTTTTGAAAAATGTTAGTATTTTTCGAAAATTTTTAAAATCAAAAATAAAAATAATTAGTTAATTAAAAAGAAATTTTTGAAAAAGAGGGAAGATATTTTCGAAAATGAGAGAGAGAGAGTTAGTTAGGTAGTTTTGAAAAAGTTAAGAAACAAACAAAAAGTTAGTTAGTTAGTTGAAACAAATTTTGAAAAGGTGAGAAGTTAGGAAGTTAGAAAAGATATTTTGAAATCAAATTTTTGAAAAAGATAAGATAAAAAGATATTTTTTGAAAAGATATGATAGAAATTAGTTTTTTTGAAAAAGATTTGATTTTTAAAATCACAATTAATGACTTGATTCACAAAAAATCACAAGATATGATCCTAGAACTTAAAGTTTGAATCTTTCTTAACAAGCAAGTAACAAACTTCAAATTTTTGAATCAAATCATTAATTGATTATGTTATTTTTGAAAATTTGGTATAAAAATAGGAAAAAGATTTTTGAAAAATATTTTTGAAATTTTCGAAAATAACTAAGAATTTTGAAAATGATTTGATTTTTGAAAAAGATTTTGAAAAAGATAAGATTTTCAAATTGAAAATTTGATTTGACTCATAAGAAACAATTTGATTTAAAAATTTTTGAAAAAGTCAATCCAAATTTTCGAATTTGATGAGAGAAAAAGGGAAAGATATTTTTTTGATTTTTGAATTTTTATAAAGAGAGATAAAAACAACAAAAAGACTCAATGCATGAAAATTTTGAATCAAAACCATGAATGCATGCATGAATGATATGAATGTCAAGATGAACACCAAGAACACTTTGAATGTCAAGATGAACATCAAGAACATATTTTTGAAAAAATTTTTATGCAAAGAAAACATGTAAGACACCAAACTTAGAAATCTTTCATGTTTAGACTCTAAGAAACGAAAAATTCACATGTAAAACAAGAAAAGACACAAAACATGAAATCATCAAGATCAAATAAGAAGACTTACCAAGAACAACTTGAAGATCATGATGAACACTATGAATGCATGGAAAGTTTCGAAAAAATGCAAGATGCACATGCAGTTGACACCAAACTTATGATATGACTCAAGACTCAAACAAGAAACACAAAAGATTTTTGATTTTTTTATGATTTTCTAAATTTTTTTGTATTTTTTGAAAATTAAATAAAAAAAGAAAATAAGGATTCCAAAACTTTTAATATGAATTCCAAGAATCTTGCATTGTTAGTCTAAAGCTTCAGTCCAGGAATTAGACATGGCTCACTAGCCAGCCAAGCTTTCAATGAAAGCTCCGGTCCAAAACACTAGACATGGCCAATGGCCAGCCAAGCTTTAGCATGTAAATCAGGAACAACAGCAGGTGGATTAACAACAACTAGCTTGCTCTTGATAACAAATTACTGCCTCAGTCCAAATAAATTTAGACATGGCTTTACAGCCAGACAGGCTTCACATGCTTCGTGAAACACTAGAATTCATTCTTAAAAATTTTGAATCTAAAATTTTTGAAAACATTTTTATATTATTTTCGAAAACAGATGAGAAAATTTTAGAAATATTTTTGAAAAATTTTTGAAAATAAAATAAAAAGAAAATTACCTAATCTGAGCAACAAGATGAACCGTTAGTTGTCCAAACTCGAACAATCCCCGGCAACGGCGCCAAAAACTTGGTGCACGAAATTGTGATGTCCAGGCTCAAACAATCCCTGGCAACGTGAGCAACTTGGTACGCGCAATCGTGATTACACTTTGATTATGTAGAATTCATGGCTCTTTCTTTCCATGGCAATGGCGCCAAGAACATGGTGCCAATACCATGGTTCACAACTTCGATACAACTAACCAGCAAGTGCACTGGGTCGTCCAAGTAATACCTTACGTGAGTACGGGTCGAATCCCACGGAGATTGTTGGTATGAAGCAAGCTATGGTCACCTTGCAAATCTCAGTTAGGCAGATATAAATTGATAATGGTGTTTTCGAATAATAATTAATAGAATAGGGATAGAAATACTTATGTAATTCATTGGTGAGAATTTTAGATAAGCGAATGGAGATGCTTTCGTTCCTCTGAACCTCTGCTTTCCTGCTATCTTCATCCAATCAATCTTACTCCTTTCTATGGCTGGCTTTATGCAAGGGCATCACCGTTGTCAGTGGCTACATCCCCTCCTCTCAGTGAAAAATATGCTCACATGCTCTGTCACAGCACGGCTAATCATCTATGGAGTGTAGAAACTCTACCGTATGAAAATACATAAGTGAAGGTCCAGGCATGGCCGTGTGGCCAGCCCCCATGGTCTAAGAACAATGTGTTCCAAGATGATCCTAAGATCCTAAGATGATCAAAAGATGTCTCATACAATAGTAAAAGGTCCTATTTATAATGAACTAGCTACTAGGGTTTACATGAGTAAGTAATTGATGCATAAATCCACTTCCGGGGCCCACTTGGTGTGTGATTGGGCTGAGCTTGAGTGTTGTACGTGTAGAGGTCCTTTCTGGAGTTGAACGCCAGCTTTTGTGCCAGTTTGGGCGTTCAACTCTGGTTTTGGCTCCTTTTCTGGCACTGGACGCCAGATTTGGGCAGAAGGCTGGTATTGAAAGCCACTTTACGTCGTCTATTCTTGGCCAAAGTATGGACTATTATATATTGCTGGAAAGCCCTGGATGTCTACTTTCCAACGCAATTGGAAGCTCGCCATTTCGAGTTCTGTAGCTCCAGAAAATCCATTTTGAGTGCAGGGAGGTCAGAATCCAACAGCATCAGCAGTCCTTCTTCAACCTCTGAATCTGATTTCTGCTCAAGTCCCTCAATTTCAGCCAGAAAATACCTGAAATCACAGAAAAACACACAAACTCATAGTAAAGTCCAGAAATATGAATTTAACATAAAAACTAATGAAAACATCCCTAAAAGTAACTAGATCCTACTAAAAACATACTAAAAATAATGTCAAAAAGTGTATAAATTATCCGCTCATCATTTATATAATTTAAAAATACTTTACCTAGCTGCCTAAAATTTTCCCACTTTTGTATTACATGCTCATGTATCAAACTTATTTTTGAATTTTGTCCCATGTGCATTGATTTTTTTATTTTGCATTTGGGGTATTTTTTTTCATTTTTCTTTTCTTCTTTTTTTTTGTATCCCCTTATTTAATTACTTAATATATTTTTCTTCAATGCACATGGTAATTTAATTATTTTGATTTCACATGAGCATACTTCCCAAATTTTCAAATAACTTATTCAATTTAATTCCCTACTTTTTCATATCATCCCATGTTCCCATAAAATTTTCCACACTTAAATTTTACACAATATCTATCTTAAGCTAACCAAGGATTCAACTTGGGATTCTTATTTTATTTTTCTGCATAAGGCTCGTAATGTGGTTATAAAACAGAAGGAATTTAAAAGCTCAAGGGGGCTAACAAGGGTGATGTAAAAGGTAGGCTAATTTTGGGATAAGTGAGCTAAAATCAAACAATGGCCTCAATCATATGCAAGCATGTAAATACACTAAATATTGGACATATAGAATGGAACAAAAAAAATAGATTACAATCATAAAGAAGGAAACACACAGGAATAAAATATTTATGGTTAAATATGGTAACCATATAAATAAGCTCAAATCTCACAGGTTGTGTGTTCTTTGGCTTAAAAACCATGTTCCAAATACAACTTCAAACAAGTTTTAACATAAAATTTTTTTCAAATTAGTGAAATGCTATAAAATTTCTTGAAAAAGAAAATATTACTTCAACCAAGTAGTAACCAAATGCATAAAATTAAATAAACATACAATTAAATATGCAAATGCAACAACTAACAAGAAAAAAATAAAACATTGGTGTTTGAGATAGGAAGGTACTAACCCACGGAGATCGGTATCGACCTCCCCACACTTAAAGATTGCACCGTCCTCGGTGCATGCTGAGATTTGCAAGTGGACGGGGGTTGTGGTTCCTCAGCTGGGCTCTTTTTGTTCCTTTCCTTGCCGGTAGTTTGGGAGTAGCTTTCTCTTTACCCTTCTTGGTGGCCATCCTAAAAAGGGAAAAAGAAAGTGACTTTTAAAGCTAAGGGTTAGAGCAAGGAAGAGAGCGGGAAAGGTGGTAATCAATGCATAATAAAGAAGAATGACGTTAACACACGCTCATGAGTACATGTGAAAAGTCATCAATGGAAAATAGCTAGTGCATATGATGACAAGTGAATGCAAGGTGTTTATTGGCATGCTGGCAAAGGCATGAGTAGCATAGATCAAGCATTCAATGTCCAAATTAGATTACCAAGTCTTTCAAACTATCAACATGTTTGTAATAACAATTATATTTAATCAATAAAACATGAAAGGGGTTTTGTGAAAAACAAGCATTTATAATAGTAGATTAAAAGAAATCTTAAAAATAGTGCACAATGCCATACAGGCGTTTTCACAAACACATAGCGTGCATGTAAATAAGCTATTTGAAAGTATTAAATTGAACATACAAGCAACCCTTTAAAAAGGAATATATAATTGTCAAACCATTTTAATAATCCAAAAATATATAAAAGTAATGACCCAAATAAATTTCTAACACCAATGAAAATAATGCAATGAATGAAAGTATGCAAATAAATTAAATAAAATATAATGAGAGGGAAAAGGATGAGAAGAAGAAAAAGAAAGTGAGAAAGGAGAGAGAAGGAAGAAATTAGGATTAGAAAAGAAAAGATAAGAAAATTGGCACTAATCTGGATAGGTTGTGCGACGCTGGCGACGCGGTCACGTGGGTGACGCGGTCGCGTGGTGCGCGATAAGGTTGGGTGACGCGGACGCGTGGGGCACGCGATCGCGTGACTTGATTTGTGCTAGTGGCGCGAGTGCAGCCTCGCGGTCGCACAACTCTCTGTTCAAAACTCAGTATTGCCAAAATCCAGGGTGACGCGGTCGCGTGGTCGACGCGATCGCGCGGGTGGCCTTATTTTCAATATGACGCGGATGCGTGGGTGACGTGTTTGCGTGGCAGGGCTTGTGCTACTAGCACAGGTCCAGCCCAATTCCAGCTCAACTTTCGGCCATGCACCCTTTTGACGTCGAAATCCTGGTCACGCGGCCGCGTGGGGCACGCGGTCGCGTGGGAGGCCATTATTCCCATATGACGCGGTCGCATCAGCGACGCGGTCGCGTGGGGTAATTTGTGCCATTGGCACGCCTCCAGCCCTGCTCCTGCGTAACTTTCTGTTCATTTTCTTTTCTTCCCATTGCACTGGTGACGCGGACGCGTCAGCGATGCTGCCGCGTCGCATGCGTGTTTTTTTTTTTTTTTGATAATCTGAAAAAAAATGCAGATGCAGTGTTAATATGAATGTGATACAAAACTCCAGGTTTAATATAATAAAATAAAATGAAACTCAAAAACAAATAAAGCTAAATAAAAATGAAAAAGGAACAATCATACCATGGTGGGTTGTCTCCCACCTAGCACTTTTAGTTAAAGTCCTTAAGTTGGACATTTGGCGAGCTCCTTGTCATGGCGGCTTATGCTTGAACTCATCTAGGAATCTCCACCAATGTTTGTGATTCCAATGGCCTCCGGGGTCCCAAACTAGGCGCAGAAAGCCTTCAAGTAAGTTAAAGCAAGTGACAAGGCCCCAAGAGTGCTGATTTCTAGATTGAATTCCAGGGTCCCAGACCTTGCCTTTGCACCCATCTTCTTGTTGATCATCATCATTTTTCCACTTGGGTGGTGAACAGTCGGAATTCTCACTGAGACATCTAAACAGCTTCTTAGACCCATTCAGTTGAGCTTTATACCAACCTTTGCGTTTAAACTTTGAGTATGCAGCCATGTTGAACCTTGTTGGACAACTCCAACCACTAACCATCTTCCTCTTACTCACTATGCCACAAAGAGCTCTAAGTTGACCATCCGTCTCCAGTATCCCATATTCAAGTGGAATTAAAAAGCTAAGGGATATGAATTTTACCCACTTGAATGTTGTGAAGGATGATGGTAACTTAGGGGGAGGTATTTCTAATGAAATTGCAAGCTTCACTCCCTTGTGCTCTTCTCTGACAACTTCCACCTCCTTGTAAGCTTCTTCAATTTCAACCTCTTCCAAGTCTTCAACCAGGGTATGCCTTGGAGGTTGTACACCCTCCTCAACATCAAATGCAACCGTCTTGGAAGGAGGCTCTATGTCTTGACTTTCCCATGGAGGTTTAGCATCTCGCAAGTCTTCAACCACTTTTTCCTCTTTAATAATTACTGCTTTGTCCAGTAGTTTTAATATAAAATCGTACTCATCCTTGATGATTTGCTTTCCATGACAACTCCTTTAAATTGTTCTTTCATCTTCAAGGGTATTTACTACCTTCACCTTTAGGGCCTCCTCTAGCTCCTTATGAAGTATGGATTCGCGAAGATGATCCCTTCTCTCTTGTTCCATGTCAATAGCATCATTGGGATCATGTTGCTCTTGGATTGATGGATGTGGGTGCTCTTCCATGGATGGCGGTGATGGGATGGAGAGATCATTCTGTGGTTGAAAAAGAAGTACACTAGAGCTTGAGGGTTGATTGTTGAAGGTATTTGGTGGTCTGATTTGGGTGACGAGAGCTTGTATAGTAGAGTTTAGATTGGCAAGTGCTTTCTCCATGGAGGTTTGGGGTGGATCTATGTATGGTTCATTTGGTTCATAAGGTGGTTGGTATGGTGGATGTGGGTTAGGGTCATATGGAGGTGAATGGTGGAAAGGGGCTTGTGAGTTTGGTGGTCCAAAGTTATGTTGAGGAGAGGGTTTATAGGCATATGGTGGTGGTTGTTGATAGTCCATTGGAGGTGGTTGTTGCCATGAGGGTTGATCAAATCCTTGTGGCTCCTCCCATCTTTGATTGTTCCAACCTTGATGCCTGTTCTCATTGTAATTTCTTCTTCCTACAACATAATTGTAACCAGACTCATAGCCAAAGGGGTGAGAGTTCATAGTAGCAAATAAAAATTAAAAACGAAAATAAAAATAAATTTTAAATTAAAAGGTTATTTAAATTTTGAATTTGAAAATTAAATTTTGAAATTTGAAATTTAAAATTTTGAAATTTGAAATTTGATTTTTGAAATAAGATAAGATAAGATAAAAATTTTAAAAAATAAAAATCTGAATTTTTTTTCGAAAAAAATTAATTAAAAATATTTTTAAATTTAATGAGGAAAGAGAAAAACAATAAAATGACACCAAATTTCAAATTTTTAGATCAAAACGAAGAAAACAACTAAGAACAGCTTGAAGGTCAAGATGAACGTGAAGAACAACTTGAAGATCAAGATGAACACTAAGAACAAATTTTTGAAAATTTTTTTTTTAATAACTAAATAAAAACAAATAACCTCTTAATTTATGGAAAATCAAAAAATAAAAACAAATAAACAAGTAAAAATAAAAAAAAATATTTACAATAACCAATAATAAGGCACACGTTTGCAATTCCCCGGCAACGGCGCCATTTTGACGTTGGGATTTTTGCCAGTAAAGAAGTTCATAAAAACAGTCGCGTTGTAGATAAAGTCTCTAAACCAACAGAAATTCCTTCGTACAAACGTTTTGGTTGTCACAAGTAACAAACCCCTTTAAAATTGATAACCGAGTATTTAAACCTCGGGTCGTCTTCTCAAGGAATTACAGAGAAGTATGCTCTTATTATTGGTTATGAGTCTTGCAAATTAGGGGTTTTAGAAAGTAAGGAAGCAGTATGTTGAATGATAAGAAAAATAAATAATAATAATAAAATAACTCTTGGCAAGGTATTAGAAATTGGAAGTCCAGACTTAGTTATCCTTATCAATAATAATGAAAGTTGAATCTTAATTCCACTTAGTCAACCTTTACTAAAGTAAAGGAAAGTCAAGGGATTAATTAGTTTGATCTTCGAATCCTATTTATTTCCTAAGAAAAGGTTGGGATTATTGAAGCTCAATTCAATTAGCAAAGATAACAGTTATCAATTATGCTGTTGAGTTGGATAATTCCTGAGTTACTGATTTCTTAACCAAGACCAAAAATGTAGAAAGCTAAATTAAAATCATAAATATCTGGAATACCTCAAATAAAATACATTCAAAGCAGTAAAATCTAACATGGAAAAGTTCATAAGCCAATTGGGCAACATAAATCAAAGAGAGCAATCATAAGTCTGAAATACCTCAAAATATATTAAAATAGAAAATCAATCATAAAGAGTCATAAACAAAAGTGAGAAAAGAAATAAAAAGAACATTGAACCTGGGATTGAGAGTCACTCCTAAAACTAAGAGAAGTCCTAAATCCTAATCCTAAGAGAGAGGAGAGAACCTCTCTCTCTAAAAACTACATCTACTCCTAAAATTGTGAATGTGAAAAGCCCCCCTATGAATGGATGCATTCCCCCACTTTATAGCCTCTAATCTGTGTTTTCTGGGCCGCAAACTGGGTCAGAAATAGCCCAGAAATTGCTGGAGAAGAATTCAAACACGCTGATTTCCGTCACTGTGATGTGGCCGCATGGATCACACGGTCGCGTCACCTAGCCTCAGAGAAACTATAGCGTATTATATATCAAATCGAAGCCCCGGACGTTAGCTTTCCAACTCAACTGGAACCGCGTCATTTGGACCTCTGTAGCTAAAGTTATAGCCGTTTGAGTGCGAAGAGGTCAAGTTGGACAGCTTAGCAATTTCTCCAACTTCTTGTATTCCTTCCACTTTTGCATGCTTCCTTTCCATCCTCCAAGCCATTCCTGCCTTATAATATCTGAAAACACTTAACACACATATCAAGGCATCTAATGGTAATAAGAGAGGATTAATAATAAGCAAATATAAGATTAAAGAAGCATATTTTCAATCAAAACACATAATTAGGAAGGAATTATAAAACCATGCAAATAGTATGAATAAGTGGGTAAAGAGTTAATAAAAACCACTCAATTGAGTACAAGATAAACCATAAAATAGTGGTTTATCATGGCCGCCATTGGATTTATAGGTGAAATGTAACTAAATGAAAGGGAAAGAAAAAATGCAATAAAGCATAGTTCTAATACATTCTCTATCATTTAAAGAAGATATTTGTTTTTGTTTCTTTTTTTCTCACCAATTTCACTTTTTCTCTCTCATCTTTCCAAAGTTCCAGTAGATTCATAACTTTCACCATTTTAGTCTCTTAGATAAAAAAGATTCACTATACTAGTCCTCGAGATCTAGTTCCGAGAACCATATTGATCCCTGGACCCTTTTTGCTGCTTAGTCGGCAAACGGAGTGCTGAGCATCTTTTGACTTATCACGTTGGACACATAGCTAAACGACGTCGATTCATTTTAGCGCTTAGACATGATAAAACTGAGGTCGTTTTAGAGAATAAGGAGAGATAAAATGGTTTGCACATCATATAAACTCTTTTTTGTTTTCTCATTTTTGCCTTATTTATGCATCAAATTGAAATGACATCATTGAGCTATATGTCCAACATGACAAGTTAAAACCAGCTCAATACTCTATTTACTGATTCAGTGTCGAAAAAGGTCAAAGAACCAATACGGTGTGCGAAACTAGCTCATTTTCCTTGATAAACTCCAATTTTGTGATTTATCTTGTGCTTAATTTAGGGGATTTTATTAACTTTTCTCACATTTATTCAATGAAATAGCATGGTTTTGTGAATCTCTCCTAATTTGTGCTTAAGAATGAAAACATGCTTTTTAGGCCTTAAATAGCTAAATTTAATTCACTTTAATTCCATTCGATGCCTTGATGTATTTGTTGAGTGATTTCAGGTTCATAAGGCAAGTGTTGGATGGAATAAGTGAAGAGAAAAGCATGCAAGTGGAGTATTCATGGAAAAACTAGGATTTGGAGTGCTTAGAGCGACGCGCACGCGTGACAGACTCGCACGCATGAAGAGGTGCATCATCGAAGGCGACACGTACGTGTGACCCATGCGTACGCGTCATAATCAGCACGTGACCTCATTAAAGGCAAAACGCTGGGGGCAATTTCTGAGCTGCCCAGGCCCAAATCCAACTCATTTCTGAAGCTATTTAATGCAGAACTCAAGATGGGTCAAGGGGGAGCAATTAGATAGTGTAGAATCATGCTTTAGGTAGTTTTCTAGAGAGAGAAGCTCCTTCTTCTCTCTAGAATTAGGGTAGAATTAAGTTAGATCTCCTTTAGATTTAGGTTTATTTCTTGTTTTCATCTTGTTTTCTTTACAATTTCTTGTTCTATTGTCTTGATTTTCCTATTTCCTCTTGTTAATTTCTCTTGTGTGCCTCTTTTTAGTTTATGAACACTTGTTGGATTTGGATTTCCTTTTAATGCAATTCATGTTTTATGTTCCTTTATTGCTTAATTGAGCTGTTGTTATTGTTTTCTTGCAATTGGGTAGTTGTAGATTTTATTATTCTTGCAATTTACCATGCTTTCCTTTTATGCCTTCCAAGTATTTGATAAAATGCTTGGTTGGATGTTAGAGTAGCTTTCTGATTATTCTTGCCTTGGAAAGAGAAATTAGGTAATCTTGAGTCATTAATACCTAACTCATGTTGGTGATCTAGAGTTATTAGTTAATATTATTTCCATTGACTCTAATCTCTTGTTAATTCAATTAGTAAGTTGATTAGGACTTTTGGATTAAGATTAACTAGTCTTATTTGACTTTTTCTCATGTGAAGATAACATTGTACCTTCTTTCAATGTTGGAGATGACTAAATAGGATTAGCTATTGATAATTATTGAATGATAATTAATGATTAGGATAGAAAGCCTATATTCTCAATGCTTGCCATGAATGTCTCTCTTTATTAATTGCTTTCTTTAATTGTTTGCTTTATTTTCTAGCCATTTAATTTCTTGCACTTTTACCAACCCCCTGGATACCATAACCAATAATGCGCATACCTCACTGCAATTCTTTTGAGAAGACGACCCGGAATTAATACTCTCAGTTATTTTTATTGGGTTGGACTTGTGACAACCAAAAATTAAACTTTGATTGAGCATTACTTGTCAGATTGGAACTATACTTGCAATGAAGTTATTTCTCTTTTACCGAGAAGAAATTCTTAACCGACAGTTTTGTTTACTTCAAGTTTTTTGCGCCGTTGCTGGAGAATTTCAATGTGTGCTTGTTATTAGATATTGTATATATGTTGATAGTGTGAATAGGTTTGCTCTTGTTTCTTTATCTCTTAATAGTTTTGTTTTTGTTTTTCCTTTTCACTATGAATTCTCATCCCTTTGGCTATGAGTTTAATTGAAACTATGTTGTAAGAAATAGAAATGAAAGCTTCAACGGAGATTTGCATCAAGGATTTGGAAATCAAAGGTGGGAGGAGTCTGAAGCATATAGACAACCTTCTTGGCAACAACCTCCTCCGGTTTCTTATGGGTATAATCCAACTCCTAATGCTTACCAATCTAATAGATGTAGTGACCCTAATTGTGGTTGTCAACCACAACCACCACATGCATACAATTCTTTCCCTCTACATAGCCCTCAACAACCTTACTCACAAGCTCCATACCACCAATAAGCTCCATAGGATCCTAATCCATATCCACCATACCAACAACCATATGAGTCATATTTAGAGCCACCACTATTTCAATATGAATACTCACAAAGACCACTACTTTCATACACACCACCTCCATATTTTCACCAAGATGAACCACCTTGCAACTATGAACCCTTTTCCTAAACAATGAACCCTCTCTTCCACCACCCCCTTCAATGGATGAAGCTCTCCAAACCTTCTTGCGAGGACAATAAAGAGATATTAGTTATTATATCCAAAGGCAAGAAGAGAAGCAAAAGGAGCTAAAGAAGCTAGAAGTCATGGTTGTTACCATGGCGAAAGCCATTCACCACATGGCCTCCCACCTAAGCTCATGCATCTTAAGTACTCCCATTGACGAATATGGAGGATCAACCAAGGAGCATAGTGAGGAAGTGAATTTGAAGCTTCAAGTTGAAGAAGAAGAGCTAAAGTAGGATTTGCATCAAGAGGAGGAAGTTGAGGTCATTGATGTTAAGGAAGTGGATAAAGAGTTGAGAAAAATTGATCAAGAAGTGAATTGCATCATTAGTGATTTTTGTCCACATTGATCAATCTCCTTGATGATCTTATTGAGCCTTTTTCTATTGGACTAGAAAGTGATGTTAAGGAGGATGTGCAACCTCCAAGGCATATGTTAAGTGATGAAGGATTGGAAGAAGTTGAGCAAGTGACAAGTCTTGTTATTGAAGATAATTCTGCACCAACAATGTGTTATTGGAGATTGTTGAATCGCCCTCATTGTGTTGTGAATTTGATGTTGAGGAGGCTAACACAACCTCCGACACATGTCTTAAGCAATGAGGAATGTGTAGAAGAAGTTGGTAAATAAGAAATTGAAATTGAAGATGCTTGCCAGAAGGTGGAGGAATTTAAAGAAGAGTACAAGGGAGTGGACCTTGCATTGTCAAAGTGTGAGGAGGCTTCCCTTCCTAAGTCACCATTATTCCTTATATCATGCAAGTGGGTAAACCTCTTACCTCTAAGCTTTATCATCCCACTTGAGTATGGTCTGCTTGAAATGGATGGTCAACTTAGAGCTCTCTGTGGAATGGGAAGTATGAGAAAGTTGGTTAGTGGTCGGAACCGCAATTTAAGGTCCACTATGGTTGAATTTTCAAGCTCTAAGTGCAAATGATGGCATAATACTCATTTGAGAAGATCTAGGAAGAGAGTTTGATGCCTAAAGGAGAATTCCATGTGCTTGACACCCGAGTGGAGTAATGACGGTCAATTAGAAGACGGGTGTAGAAACAAGATTTAGGATCCTGGCATACATGAGGATCAATTGTGGGAGCTCCGAGCTTGTGGAAAACTCCACCAAAGGTTGGTGCGCTTGGTTGGAAATTCTGGCAACCACTTGAAGTTCAAGCATTGGTGGAAGTTTGAGGATGAATTCAAGCACAAGCCTCCTTGATTAGAGCTCTTCAAAATGTCTAACTTAAGGACTCTAAATAAAAGTGCTAGGTGGGAGACACCCCACCATGGTAAACTCTTTCCATCTCTCTTGTAGATATAATCAATGAATAAATTGAGTTGCCATCATTAGGTAGTTCTTTCCTTTTATTCTTTTGTATATTTTGTTTTAGTTGCTAGTTTGTTTGTTGGTTTTATGCTTTGAATAAGGATGATTCTTTGAATTTGAATTTTTGCTTGAATTCAAGTTTTCTCAAATTTAGTGAAAAATTCTAAAAAACTCAAAAATATTGTTAATTTGCATTTTGGTTAGTTTGGAGTTGTAGATAGTATTAGGAGAATTTTAAGCTCTGTTTTGGTGTTTTTTAAAAAAAAAGAGAGAGAAAGAGAGGCCGTCATGCGTACCCGTGCCCGACGCGTACGCGTCAATGCCTCAATGCTGCACCACCCATACAAAATCCAGAGAGTTGCACGAGAGGGGTGCTGAAATTGTGCGTTTAGCACAATTGTGACCCACGCGTAAGTGTGGTCGATGTGTACATGTCAACTTCCTTTCCCCCCAGCCACGTCTGCGCGTCGAGGATGCGTACGCATCATTGCCTTTTTACCCCTTCCACGCTCGTGCATCATCCACGTGTACGCGTGGATTAGAATTCATTAATCCCCTGATGCGCGAACCCCTTCTCATTTTCACAACCCTTTCTCTTCTCTTCACCCCCAACGTCTCTCTTCTCCCTCTAAGACCCAGAAACCCCATGATGAGCGGATAATTTATACGCTTTTTGGCATTATTTTTAGTATGTTTTTAGTAGGATCTAGTTACTTTTAGGGATGTTTTTATTAGTTTTTATGTTAAATTTACATTTCTAGACTTTACTATGAGTTTGTATGTTTTTCTGTGATCTCAGGTATTTTCTAGCTGAAATTGAGGGACTTGAGCAAAAATGAGATTCAGAGGTTGAAGAAGGACTGCTGATGCTGTTGGATTCTGACCTCCCTGCACTCAAAATGGATTTTCTGGAGCTACAGAACTCGAAATGGCGGGCTTCCAATTGCGTTGGAAATTAGACATCCAGGGCTTTCCAGCAATATATAATAGTCCATACTTTGCCCAAGTTTAGACGACGCAAACTGGCGTTCAACGCCAGCTCTCTGCCCAATTCTGGAGTTCAGCGCCAGAAATGGATCAAAAACCAGAGTTGAACGCCAGAAATGGATCAAAACCTGGCGTTCAACTCCACAAATGGCCTCTGCACATGGAAAGTTAAGGCTCAGCCCAAGCACACACCAAGTGGGCCCCGGAAGTGGATTTATGCATCAATTACTTACTTATGTAAACCCTAGTGACTAGTTTATTATAAATAGGACCTTTTACTATTGTATTAGACATCCTGGATCGTATTTTTTGATCCTGTGATCACGTTTTGGGGGCTGGCCATCTCGGCCATGCCTGGACCTTTCACTTATGTATTTTTAACGGTAGAGTTTCTACACTCCATAGATTAAGGTGTGGAGCTCTACTGTTCCTCAAAGATTAATGCAAAGTACTACTGTTTTCTATTCAATTCATCTTATTTCGCTTCTAAGATATTCATTCGCACTTCAATCTGAATGTGATGAACGTGACAATCATCATCATTCCCTATGAACGCGTGCCTGACAACCACTTCCGTTCTACATTAGATTGAATGAGTATCTCTTAGATCTCTTAATCAGAATCTTCGTGGTGTAAGCTAGAATGATGGCGGCATTAAAGAGAATCTGGAAAGTCTAAACCTTGTCTGTGGTATTCCGAGTAGTATTCAATGATTGAATGACTGTGACGAGCTTCAAACTCGCGATTGCTGGGCTTAGTGACAGACGCAAAAGGATAGTAAATCCTATTCCAGCATGATCGAGAACCGACAGATGAATAGCCGTGCCGTGACAGGGTGCGTTGACCATTTTCACTGAGAGGATAGGATGTAAACCATTGACAAGGGTGATGCCTCCAGACGATTAGCCGTGCCGTGACAGGGCATTTGGATCATTTTCCCGAGAGAAGACCGAAAGTAGTCATTGACAATGGTGATGCATCACATAAAGCCAGCCATGGAAAGGAGTAAGACTGATTGGATGAAGATAGCAGGAAAGCAGAGGTTCAGAGGAACGAAAGCATCTCTATTCGCTTATTTGAAATTCTCACAAATAATTTACATAAGTATTTCTATCCCTATTTTATTAATTATTTTCGAAAACTCCATTACTATTTTATATCCGCCTGACTGAGATTTACAAGGTGACCATAGCTTGCTTCATACCAACAATCTCCGTGGGATTCGACCCTTACTCACGTAAGGTATTACTTGGACGACCCAGTGCACTTGCTGGTTAGTTGTGCGAAGTTGTGAACCATGGTATTGGCATCATGTTTTTGGCGCCATTACCAGGGAAAGAAAGAGCGATGAATTTTACATAATTAAAGTGTAATCACAATTTCTGTGCACCAAGTTTTTGGCGCCGTTGCCGGGGATTGTTCGAGTTTGGACAACTGACGGTTCATCTTGTTGCTCAGATTGGGTAACTTTCTTTTCGTTTTCTTTTCAAAAATTTTTCAAAAATCTTTCAAAAATTTTTCTTTTGTTTTTGAAAAAAAAAATGTATTTTCAAAAATATATTTTTTTTCAGAATTTTTAAGAATGAATTCTAGTGTTTCATGAAGCTTGTGAAGCCTGGCTGGCTGTAAAGCCATGTCTAAATTCATTTGGACTGAGGCTAGCAATTTGTTATCAAGAGCAAGCTAGTTGTTGCTAATCCACCTGCTGTTGTTCCTGATTTACATGCTGAAGCTTGGCTGGCCATTGGCCATGTCTAGTGTTTTGGACTGGAGCTTTCTTTGAAAGCTTGGCTGGCTAGTGAGCCATGTCTAATTCCTAGACTGAAGCTTTAGACTAATATGGCAAGATTCCTGGAATTCATATTAAAAAAATTTTGGAATCCTTATTTTTCTTTTTCAAATTAATTTTTTGAAAAATCCAAAAAAATTAGAAAATCATAAAAATCAAAAAAATATTTTTCTGTTTCTTGTTTGAGTCTTGTGTCATGTTATAAGTTGGGTGTCAATTGCATGTGCATCTTGCATTTTTCGAAATTCTCATGCATTCATAGTGTTCTTCATGATCTTCAAGTTATTCTTGGTAAGTCTTCTTGTTTGATCTTTGCATTTGCATGTTTTGTGTCTTTTCTTGTTTTTCATATGCATTTTTGAATTCTTAGTGTCTAAGCATTAAAGAATTCTAAGTTTGGTGTCTTGCATGTTTTCCTTGCATTAAAAATTTTTCAAAATTATGGTCTTGATGTTCATCATGATCTTCATAGTGTTCTTGGTGTTCATCTTGACATTCATAGTATTCTTGCATGCATTCATTGTTTTGATTCATAACTTTCATGCATTGCATCATTTTTCTTGTTTTTCTCTCTCATCATAAAAATTCAAAAATCAAAAAAATATCTTTCCCTTTTTCTCTCTCATAAATTCGAAAATGAGATTTGACTTTTTCAAAAATTTTTAAAATCTAGTTGTTTTCATGAGTCAAATCAAATTTTCAATTTAAAAATCTCATCTTTTTTTCAAAAATCTTTTTCAAAAATCAAATCTTTTTCAAATTTTTAGTTATTTTCGAAAATTCCAAAAATATTTTTCAAAAAAATCTTTTTCTTATTTTTATATCAAATTTTCGAAAATAACATCACCAATTAATATTTTGATTCAAAAATTTCAAGTTTGTTACTTACTTGTTAAGAAAGATTCAAACTTTAAGTTCTAGAATCATATCTTGTGATTTCTTGTGAATCAAGTCATTAATTATGATTTTAAAAATCAAATCTTTTTCAAAACTAATTTCTATCATATCTTTTCAAAAATATCTTCTTATCTTACTTTTTTCAAAAATTTGATTTCAAAATATCTTCTCTAACTTCCCAACTCCTTATCTTTTCAAAATTGATTTTTGTTTCAACTAACTAACTAACTTTTTGTTTGTTTCTTACCTTTTTCAAAACCACCTAACTAACTCTCTCTCTTTATTTTCGAAAATATCTTCCCCCTTTTTCAAAAATTTCTTTTTAATTAACTAATTATTTTATTTTTATTTTGAATTTTCGAAAAAACTACTAACCTTTTTCAAAAACTATTTTCAAAAAACACTAACTCTTTTTCAAAAATTATTTTCAAAATTTCCCCTCTCTCATCTTATTCTATTTATTTATTCATCTACTAACATCTCTCCCTCACCCACCAAAAATCCGAACCCTCTCTCTCTCTTTTTGAGTTCAGATTTTTCTCTTCTTCTTTTCTTCTACTAACAATCAGGAACCTCTTTACTGTGACATAGAGGATTCCTCTTCTTTTCTTTTTCTCTCCTCTTTCTTATGAGCAGGGATAGAGAAAAAGGCATTCTTGTTGAAGCTGATCCAGAACCTGAAAGGACTCTGAAGAGAAAATTAAGAGAATCTAAATTACAACAATCCAGAGACAACTTGATTGAAAATTTCGAACAAGTAAAGGAGATGGCAGCCGAACCCAACAACAATGCAAGGAGAATGCTTGGTGACTTCACTGCACCAAATTCCAATTTACATGGAAGAAGCATCTCCATTCCTACCATTGGAGCAAACAATTTTGAGCTGAAACCTCAGCTAGTTTCTCTGATGCAGCAGAACTGCAAGTTTCATGGACTTCCATCTGAAGATCCTTTTCAGTTCTTAATTGAATTCTTGCAGATCTATGATACTGTTAAGACTAATGGAGTAGATCCTGAAGTCTACAGGCTCATGCTTTTCCCATTTGCTGTAAGAGACAGAGCTAGAATCTGGTTGGGCTCTCAACCCAAAGATAGCCTGAACTCATGGGATAAGTTGGTCAAGGCTTTCTTAGCCAAGTTCTTTCCTCCTCAAAAGCTTAGTAAGATTAGAGTGGACGTTCAGACCTTCAGACAGAAAGAAGGTGAATCCCTCTATGAAGCTTGGGAGAGATACAAAGGACTGACCAAAAAGTGTCTTACTGACATGCTTTCAGAATGGACCATCCTGGATATCTTCTATGATGGTCTGTCTGACTTGGCTAAAATGTCATTGGATACTTCTGCAGGTGGATCCATTCACCTAAAGAAAACGCCTGCAGAAGCTCAAGAACTCATTGACATGGTTGCTAATAACCAGTTCATGTACACTTCTGAGAGGAATCCTGTGAGTAATGGGACACCTATGAAGAAGGGAGTTCTTGAAATTGATACTCTGAATGCCATATTAGCTCAGAATAAAATATTGACTCAGCAAGTCAATATGATTTCTCAGAGTCTGAATGGAATGCAAGCTGCATCCAACAGTACTCAAGAGGCATCTTCTGAAGAAGAAGCTTATGATCCTGAGAACCCTGCAATAGCAGAGGTGAATTACATGGGTGAACCTTATGGAAACACCTATAACCCCTCATGGAGAAATCATCCAAATTTCTCATGGAAGGATCATCAAAAGCCTCAACAAGGCTTTAATAATGGTGGAAGAAATAGGTTTCACAATAGTAAACCTTTTCCATCATCCACTCAGCAACAGACAGAGAACTCTGAGCAAAATACCTCTAATTTAGCAAACTTAGTCTCTGATCTATCTAAGGCCACTGTAAGTTTCATGAATGAAACAAGGTCCTCCATTAGAAATTTGGAGGCACAAGTGGGCCAGCTGAGTAAAAGGATCACTGAAATCGCTCCTAGTACTCTCCCAAGCAATACAGAAGAAAATCCAAAAGGAGAGTGCAAGGCCATTGACATAAGCATCATGGCCGAACCTGTGAGGAGAGGAGAGGACGTGAATCCCAAGGAGGAAGACCTCCTGGGACGTCCAGTGATCAATAAGGAGCTTCCCTCTGAGGAACCAAAGGACTCTGAGGCTCATCTAGAGACCATAGAGATTCCATTGAACCTCCTTATGCCATTCATGAGCACTGATGAGTATTCCTCTTCTGAAGAGAATGAGGATGTCACTGAAGAGCAAGCTGCCAAGTTCCTTGGTGCAATCATGAAGCTGAATGCCAAATTATTTGGCATTGAAACTTGGGAAGATGAACCTCCCTTGTTCACCAATGAACTAAGTGATCTGGATCAACTGACATTGCCTCAGAAGAGACAGGATCCTGGAAAGTTCATAATACCTTGTACCATAGGCACCATGATCTTTAAGGCTCTGTGTGACCTTGGTTCAGGAATAAACCTCATGCCGCCCCTCTCTGTAATAGAGAAACTGGGAATCTATGGGGTGCAAGCTGCTAAAATCTCATTAGAGATGGCAGACAATTCAAGAAAACAGGCTTATGGACAAGTAGAGGACGTGCTAGTAAAGGTTCAAGACCTTTACATCCCTGCTGATTTCATAGTCCTGGATACTGAAAAGGAAGAGGATGAATCCATCATCCTAGGAAGACCTTTCCTAGCCACAGCAAGAGCTATGATTGATGTGGACAGAGGAGAATTGGTCCTTCAATTGAATAAGGACAACCTTGTGTTTACAACTCAAGGATCCCTCTCTGCATCCATGGAGAGGAAGCAGAAAAAGCTTCTCTAAAAGCAGAGTCAACCAAAGCCCCCACAGTCAAACTCTAAGTTTGGTGTTGGAGAGTCTCAACAATGCTCTGAACATCTGTGAGGCTCCATGAGAGCCCACTGTCAAGCTATTGACATTAAAGAAGCGCTTGTTGGGAGGCAACCCAATTTTTATTTATCTAACTATATTTTTCTTCGTTATATGTCTTTATAGGTTCATGATCATGTGGAGTCACAAAATAAACAAAAAAATTAAAAACGGAATAAAAAAACAGCAGAAGAAAAATCACACCCTGGAGGAAGCATCTGTCTGGCGTTCAACGCCAGAACAGAGCATGGTTCTGGCGCTGAACGCCCAAAATGGGCAGTATTTGGGTGCTGAACGCCCAGAACAAGCATGGTTCTGGCGTTCAACGCCAGAAATGGCCAGTAAATGGGTGTTGAACGCCCAAAATGGGCACCAACCTGGCGCTGAACGCCCAGAGTTGCGTGCAAGGGCATTTTACATGCCTAATGGGTGCAGGGATGTAAATCCTTGACACCTAAGGATCTGTGGACCCCACAGGATCCCCACCTACCTCCACTCACTTCTTCTCACCTCTCTTTCACACAATCCCATAAACACCCTTCCCCAAAAACCCTTCACCAATCACCTCAATCTCTCTTCCCCATCACCTCTTCACCACTCACATCCATCCACTCTTCCCCATAAACCTACCTCATAAACTCCACCTACCTTCAAAATTCAAAACCAATTTCCCACCTAACCACCCCAAATGGCCGAACCTTAACTCCCCTCCCTCCCCTATATATAGCCCTCCATTCTTCCTCATTTTCACACAACACAACCCTCTCCTCTCTACTTGGCCGAAACACAATTCACCCCTCTTCTCCATATTTTCTTCTTCTTCTTCCTCTATTCTTTCTTTTATTGCTCGAGAGCGAGCAATATTCTAAGTTTGGTGTGGTAAAAGCATAAGCTTTTTGTTTTTCCATTACCATTGATGGCACCTAAGACCGGAGAATCCTCTAGAAAAGGGGAAAGGGAAGACAAAAGCTTCCACCTCCGAGTCATGGGAGATGGAAAGGTTCATCTCCAAAGCCCATCAAGACCACTTCTATGATGTTGTGGCCAAGAAGAAGGTGATCCCCGAGGTCCCTTTCAAACTCAAAAGAAATAAGTATCTGGAGATCCGACATGAAATTCAAAGAAGAGGTTGGGAAGTTCTAACAAATCCCATCCAACAAGTCGGCATCCTAATGGTTCAAGAGTTCTATGCCAATGCATGGATCACCAAGAACCATGATCAAAGTAAGAACCCGGATCCAAAGAACTACGTTACAATGGTTCGGGGGAAATACTTAGATTTTAGTCCGGAGAATGTGAGGTTGGCGTTCAACTTGCCCATGATGCAAGGAGATGAACGCCCCTACACTAGAAGGGTCAACTTTAATCAAAGGTTGGACCAAGTCCTTATGGACATATGTATGGAAGGAGCTCAATGGAAGATTGACTCCAAAGGCAAGCCGGTTCAACTAAGAAGATTGGACCTAAAGCCTGTGGCTAGAGGATGGTTGGAGTTCATTCAATGCTCAATCATTCCCACTAGCAACCGATCTGAAGTTACTATAGACCGGGCCATCATGATCCATAGCATCATGATTGGAAAAGAGGTGGAAGTTCATGAGATTATACCTCAAGAACTCTACAAGGTGGCTGATAAGTCCTCCACTATGGCAAGGTTAGCCTTTCCTCACTTCATTTGCCACCTATGCAATTCGGCTGGAATTGACATAGAGGGAGATATCCTCATCAAAGAGGACAAGCCCATCACTAAGAAAAAGATGGAGCAAGCAAGAGAGCCCATTCATGGAGCTCAAGAGGCGTATGAAGATCATCACTATGAGATCCCGGAGATGCCTCAAATGCACTTTCCTCCACAAAACTATTGGGAGCAAATCAACACCTCCCTAGGAGAATTGAGTTCCAATATGGGACAACTAAGGGTGGAACATCAAGAGCACTCCATCATCCTTCATGAAATAAGAGAAGATCAAAAAGCAATGAGGGAGGAGCAACAAAGACAAGGAAGAGACATAGAAGAGCTCAAGGACATCATTGGTTCCTCAAGAAGGAAACGCCGCCATCACTAAGGTGGATTCATTTCTTGTTCTTATTTCTTCTGTTTTTCGTTTTCTCTATGCTAAGTGTTTATCTGTGTTTGTGTCTTCATTACATGATCATTAGTAGTTAGTAACTTTGTCTTAAAGTTATGAATGTCCTATGAATCCATCACCTCTCTTAAATGAAAAATATTTTAATTCAAAAGAACAAGAAGTACATGAGTTTTGAATTTATCCTTGAACTTAGTTTAATTATATTGATGTGGTGACAATGCTTCTTGTTTTCTGAATGTATGCTTGAACAGTGCATATGTCTTTTGAAGTTGTTGTTTAAGAATGTTAAATATGTTAGCTCTTGAAAGAATGATGACTAAGAGACATGTTATTTGATAATCTGAAAAATCATAAAAATGATTCTTGAAGCAAGAAAAAGCAGCAAAGAACAAAGCTTGCAGAAAAAAAAATAGGCGAAAAAAAAAATAGAAAGAAAAAGCAAGCAGAAAAAGCCAAAAGCTCTTAAAACCAAGAGGCAAGAGCAAAAAGCCAATAACCCTTAAAACCAAAAGGCAAGGGCAAATAAAAAGGATCCCAAGGCTTTGAGCATTAGTGGATAGGAAGGCCTAAAGAAATAAAATCCTGGTCTAAGCGGCTAAACCAAGCTGTCCCTAACCATGTGCTTGTGGCGTGAAGGTGTCAAGTGAAAACTTGAGACTGAGCGGTTAAAGTCAAGGTCCAAAGCAAAAAAAGAGTGTGCTTAAGAACCCTGGACACCTCTAATTGGGGACTTTAGCAAAGCTGAGTCACAATCTAAAAAGGTTCACCCAGTTATGTGTCTGTGGCATTTATGTATCCGGTGGTAATACTGGAAAACAAAGTGCTTAGGGCCACGGCCAAGACTCATAAAATAGTTGTGTTCAAGAATCATCATACTGAACTAGGAGAATCAATAACACTATCTGAACTCTGAGTTCCTATAGAAGCCAATCATTCTGAACCTCAATGGATAGAGTGAGATGCCAAAACTATTCAAGAGGCAAAAAGCTAT
The DNA here is from genome assembly GCF_003086295.3 of Arachis hypogaea. Classification (NCBI taxonomy): domain Eukaryota; kingdom Viridiplantae; phylum Streptophyta; class Magnoliopsida; order Fabales; family Fabaceae; genus Arachis; species Arachis hypogaea. The sequence continues at coordinate 50,102,705 of NC_092053.1, forward strand.
AAGTCCCGCTCATCTGATTAGAGCTATGCTTCATTGATAGTTTGGAATTTATAGTATATTCTCTTCTTTTTATCCTATTTGATTTTCAGTTGCTTGGGGACAAGCAACAATTTAAGTTTGGTGTTGTGATGAGCGGATAATTTATACGCTTTTTGGCATTGTTTTTAGTATGTTTTTAGTAGGATCTAGTTACTTTTAGGGATGTTTTCATTAGTTTTTATGTTAAATTCACATTTCTGGACTTTACTATGAGTTTGTGTGTTTTTTTGTGATTTCAGGTATTTTCTGGCTGAAATTGAGGGACTTGAGCAAAAATCAGATTCAGAGGTTGAAGAAGGACTGCTGATGCTGTTGGATTCTGACCTCCCTGCACTCAAAATGGATTTTTCTGGAGCTACAGAACTCGAAATGGCGCGCTTCGAATTGCGTTGGAAGGTAGAAATCCAGGGCTTTCCAGAAATATATAATAGTCCATATTTTGCCCAAGTTTAGATGACGCAAACTGGCGTTCAACGCCTGCTCTCTGCCCAATTCTGGAGTTCAGCGCCAGAAATGGATCAAAAACCAGAGTTGAACGCCAGAAATGGATGAAAACCTGGCGTTCAACTCCACAAATGGCCTCTGCACGTGGAAAGTTAAGGCTCAGCCCAAGCACACACCAAGTGGGCCCCGGAAGTGGATTTATGCATCAATTACTTACTTATGTAAACCCTAGTGACTAGTTTATTATAAATAGGACCTTTTACTATTGTATTAGACATCCTGGATCGTATTTTTTGATCCTGTGATCACGTTTTGGGGGCTGGCCATCTCGGCCATGCCTGGACCTTTCACTTATGTATTTTTAACGGTAGAGTTTCTACACTCCATAGATTAAGGTGTGGAGCTCTACTGTTCCTCAAAGATTAATGCAAAGTACTACTGTTTTCTATTCAATTCATCTTATTTCGCTTCTAAGATATTCATTCGCACTTCAATCTGAATGTGATGAACGTGACAATCATCATCATTCCCTATGAACGCGTGCCTGACAACCACTTCCGTTCTACATTAGATTGAATGAGTATCTCTTAGATCTCTTAATCAGAATCTTCGTGATGTAAGCTAGAATGATGGCAGCATTCAAGAGAATCCGGAAAGTCTAAACCTTGTCTGTGGTATTCCGAGTAGGATTCAATGATTGAATGACTGTGACGAGCTTCAAACTCGCGATTGCTGGGCGTAGTGACAGACGCAAAAGGATAGTAAATCCTATTCCAGCATGATCGAGAACCGACAGATGAATAGCCGTGCTGTGACAGGGTGCGTTGACCATTTTCACTGAGAGGATAGGATGTAAACCATTGACAAGGGTGATGCCTCCAGACGATTAGCCGTGCCGTGACAGGGCATTTGGATCATTTTCCCGAGAGAAGACCAAAAGTAGCCATTGACAATGGTGATGCATCACATAAAGCCAGCCATGGAAAGGAGTAAGACTGATTGGATGAAGATAGCAGGAAAGCAGAGGTTCAGAGGAACGAAAGCATCTCTATTCGCTAATCTGAAATTCTCACAAATAATTTACATAAGTATTTCTATCCCTATTTTATTAATTATTTTCGAAAACTCCATTACTATTTTATATCCGCCTGACTGAGATTTACAAGGTGACCATAGCTTGCTTCATACCAACAATCTCCGTGGGATTCGACCCTTACTCACATAAGGTATTACTTGGACGACCCAGTGCACTTGCTGGTTAGTTGTGCGAACTTGTGAACCATGGTATTGGCATCATGTTTTTGGCGCCATTACCAGGGAAATAAAGAGCGATGAAGTTTACATAATTAAAGTGTAATCATAATTTCTGCGCACCACTCCATAACCACCTTCATCAACCTCTATCAATCACCACTGTCCACTCCTGTCCGGCGACCCCGAACTGCCGTCGGCGACCACCCTTTCTCTTCCCTTTTCTTCTTTTCCTTCTTCTTCCCTCTCTTCCCTTTTCACCATCCCTTCTCATCACTGCCATCAAGCTCCGCCGCGGCCACCCATTGCCACTGGCAATCTCCACCCTCTACCACAACCACTTGCCCTCTTTCCTTCTTCCCTATTTCACTTATCTCCACCGTCTCTATACCAGAACGGGAATCTGGTGTTCCCCCTGCTCCTTGAGTTCAGCGCCTCAATTCTGCCGCCACTGGACCATGGCAGCATCGTTACTAAACCAGAGCACCTCCGTCCTCCTAGTCTCTATTCCCATCTCTATCTCGTTTCCTTTTCCGCCTCTATTCATTCTCCCAGGTTCCAGTTTCTTCTGTTTTAATTTCTGTTTCTATTTTTAATTTTCTTGTAATTAATTTCCATGTTAGTATTAGTTGTTAATTAAGTTTCTGTTATGTTTAGCTAGATTAGAATGCATGTGGATAGAGAATATGGCGTGGATAGTGGATTTAGGTACGATTGTTTGCTATTCATGTTGTCTGAATTGGTGTGTGTTTCATTAATTTGTGAATATAATAATGATGGTTATTTCTATTGATTGGTATGCATATTTTGGTTGGTGTTTATGGGATGAGTATTCTATTTCATTGCTTTAGTATATGAATTCTTATGTTGTTGTTAATGCTGGAATGATTTTGAATTCATATGAATTGAGTTTGTTGCTGTTTGTTTAATTCGGGAACGCTCAATTTATTGCCGGATTGCTGCCAAAATTTTTTGAAAATTGTTCTGTTTTTAACTTACAACTTATGAATTGAATTTGGTACTTTTTTATTTGATACTCACTTTGCTTATACCAAACTGAATTCATGGGTTGATTGGCTCGTATTTCCGCATTTCTTTTGGTTCCCTTTCATGTGTATTTGTAATTGACAGAATCAAGGAACTATTTGACGAATTATTGTGTCAAATAGGACCTTGATTAACCAAGTTAATGTGAATCTCTTTTGTGCTTTCAATCTATCAAGTTTAAGTCAAAACCATTTCAGTTTCTTGGTTCAAGTTCAATTTCCACCTTCTTTAACCAATGAAGCTATTTCTGTAATTTTGCCATTGGACTTGAACTTATTTCCTTTTAATTTAGGTTCTTATGTTTATAATAATTGGTGCTTTCTACTGGTGTAAACCTTTTAAAATAAAAATTGTTTTCAACCCTCTTTTGGTTACACCAAGTAAGTATTTCAATTCTTTTACACTAATCTTTACAAATTTAGTGACCAACCTCATTGATGATGATCTCACTCCTTTTTGCCTTTATAGTGCATAACATATTTCATCATCAATGACTTGCATTGTCTTCATGAATGTGAGCATGCTTGTTTTGAAAATTTTTTTGATCCTGTTTTTGGTTAAGTTCAATAATGGTCATGCCACTGATTTCTAACCCACTTTTCTAACTTTTGACTTAATTGACTTTCTAACCTTTATTTTTAGTTTTTCAAACTAACTCTTTTATATTCTTTTGGGCATGATAATTGTTGTTTCTTAACAAACAAGCATCTTTACTATCATTTCATGAATTCTTGGATTGTGTTTCTGATTGATGTCTGAATTCTATTTTTTCTTGCATTCCAAGAATTTATTTCTTTGGTTCACTTCGTGAATGTACCTTGATACCCTTCTGTTTCCTATTTTCTGTCTATTATTTATATACTTGCTTCACATTCCTCATATTTGCTTAATATTATGTATCCTGTAATTTATGTTCTTCAGGATGTCCGACAGAGATAAAGGGAAAGCCAAGGCCACCTCCAGCAAAAGGAAGAGGTCGTGGCCATCTACTGAGCCAGCGATCTCCGGTCTATCTGAGAAGCGTCTCTCTGAGAAAGAGAAGGCGGATCAAGCCACGCCTCCTACCAATTCAGAGAAGTTTACCAATCTATATTGTGAGCTCTGATTTTCGCACTATGAGGAGCGAAACCTCATTCTAGAGAAGAAGCTAGTTATCCCTTCCGATCTGAGGCAGTATACTGAGCGCCAGATTGAGGAGAGGGGCTGGGCCTTCTTAGACAGAGAGCTAGCGAGAGTGAATAAGTCCTGGGTCCGAGAGTTCTATTGCAATTTCTTCAGAGCGACCCTTGACTCAGTTCACCTCAGAGACAGGCAGGTCAAGGTCACATAAGTGGATATTGAGGAGATCTTCCACTGTGAGCCTAAAATCAGTGATAAAGATGCTTTCTACAGGGCTGAGGAGGAGTTGCACAGCATGACCTTTGATTGTGATGCACTACATAGTGTGGTTGTCCAACCGGGTGCACCTTGGGAGATGGATTCCTCTAAAGTGAAGCCCAAGGGCATGAAGTTTGATTATCTGACGAAGGAGGCTAAGGTGTGGCAGCAGATCCTGTCCCATTATGTCATGCCTAGCACTCACTTCCTAGAGATTCCCGTTAATATGCTTGTCCTGATCTGGTGCATCCTTGAGGGGAAGGAGCTGTACCTTCCCCGACTCATCAGACGATTCATGTGGCGAGCCCATATCAGGGGCAACCTTCCATTCCTGTGTTTGGTCACGCAGCTTGCTCATCGGGCTGAGGTAATTTGGCTACTAGAAGATGAGTCACCACCAGCAGTCTACAGCAAGGAGAAAGTTATTTCGTGGGGGACTTGGGTTGGTGACCGACCAGCATCCCAGCATAGAGACCGAGCTACCACAGCAGCAGCATCTGAGCCAGCTTCTTCTTCAGTAGCAGCAGGACCCTCGGCAGCACCATCTTGTGCAGTGCTCCTTCGAGCGCATGGACCAGATATAATGTCACAACAAGCGATGTTATGAGCACCTGAGATGGATGATAGCAGCATTGGGTGTCGACATTCCCTCCGAGCTCGATACTCGTTCCGACCAGTTTTTGGCAGAGGAGGAGGCTCAGAAGGAGGAGGCTCAGCAGACAGAGGCCCCTACACAGACTCAGGCCCCCACAGAGACTCAAGCTCCTGATGAGCAGCAGACTTCTGTGGAGCCACAGCCAGAGCCACAGCCTCAGCCAGCTGCGGACGTTGACGCTCTCACCCAGCCTAAGTTGTAGCATCGAGGACGATGCTTTCTTCTAAGTGTGGGGAGGTCGCCGTCTTCGGCGGATTTCATTTTGGTGACCATTTCAGACATTCTTATTTTATTTCGCATTATTTTCAATATTTGCACTTTATTTTACTGCACTTTCAGCCTTTGTATATATTAGTTATTTTGGATACTTTTGAGTTTATCGCATTTTGCACTTTGGCTTGTATATACTCTAGATTTTTAGTTGGATTTGCATATTTTAGTTTGGTAATATTATATATATATATATATATATATATATATATGGCTTAGTAGTTATGATTTGGAAAAATATGGATTATTGAGCTTAGTTTACCCTTTTGCATATGAGAATTTGGTTTGGTTGAAAATAGGAAATAAACTAAGGAATTTTAACCTTTCTCAATCACAACATTTCATTTAGGGTATATATAATAAGCTTAGTCAAAATAATAAAATTTTCTAAGAAATTTATCTATATGGCACTCCAATTTATTTGAGTAAAATTTTTTTTAGAACTTGCTTGAACTATATATTGTGAATCATGTTTTTGAGCTAAGAACACATAAGCATGTGAGTTTTGAGCCTAATTTTGTGGTTACATCATATAACCACTATTTTCATTCTTGTGTGTTTTATTCTCTTTCTATGATTGCAATCTTTAATTTGTTTAATTCTTTATGTCCATTATTCTATGTATACATGCACTTATATGATTTAGGCCATTGTTTCAATTAGCTCACTTACCCAAATAGCCTTACCTTTTATTTTCCATTGTTAGCCAACTTTGAGCCTATGCTAAACCCATTTGTTCTTAATTTTAGCACATTACAAGCCTTAAAGCAAAAAATAATAAATGTCCTTAATTTGGATCTTTGATTAGCTTAGGCTAGTAAGAGTGTTTATCATTTCAGTGTGGGAAATTTGGGAACTTTGGTTGGGATAAAAGAGTGTTCTTGTATTTCTATCAAAAATATTGGGAATTAGGTACATACTCATGTATTGAATGCAAGGTTGCAAGAACCGGACCGGTCAATGAACCGGTAAGGCGACTGGTTCACTGGTTCAGTGGTTCGACCGGGGCTCAACCGGAGTTCAACTGGTTTAATTAAATATTAAATAAAATTATTAAAAATTTAATATATAATTTTACATATTTAAATTCATTAATTTTTAAGTAAAAAAAAACTAATAAAATTTAAGATATAATAAAATTGAAGATGAAAAGTTCATTGATAATATTCAGATTGAGTTAAATTTATTGATGACTTTAAAACAACTAATTGAGGCAGAATTTCCACTCAAACTGCAAAAAATTAAAGATCTTGCAGGCTACATTATCAAGCCAAGGCTAATTATTGAACGTCAATTCTCTTAGACAATTCAATTATCCCTTTTTGGGCTGCCAATATAAAATTTAATTGAATAACACATTGATGAAATCTCTTATTGTGCAACAAGCCTCTTATAACTAACCAAACCCTAACTAGGTTCAACAAATTCAATGCTTTTTAACAACAAAAACTCAGAATATAGACAACTCAACCTCCAAATCCAAAAACAGAAAAACTAAGTGAAACAATCCAAATTAAATTCAGAATCACATTAAGCAACAACCCAACTCAGAACACAATCCCAATTTAGAATCTAGTACAAAAAATTAACTCAGAAGCCAGAATCTTAGAAATCGAAACTAAAGAAGCAGCGGCTTACTGGAGACACGGTGATAAACCACTATTTTATGGTTTATATTGTGTTTAACTGTGTGGTTTTATCATGATCCTGGCCCACTTATTCATTAAAATAGCATGCATTTATATTTCCTTCCTGAAATTATTACATGATTGAAAACTGCTTCCTAGAGACTTTTAATTATGCATTTTTCTTCTCCTTTATTCCATTCGATGCCTTGATCTGTGTGTTAAGCGTTTCAGGCTTTATAGGCAAGAATGAGTTGGAGATTGGAAAGAAAGCTAGAAAAAATGGAAGGAACACAAGAAATTGAGGAGATGACCAGCGAGAAGCGACGCGACCGCATGGACGACGCGACCGCACGGAGAAGATCAAATTGCAGTGACGCGGCCGCATGGATGACGCGACCGCGTGGCATGGAATAGCACGAGTGACGCGGCCGCATGGGTGACGCGACCGCGTGACAAAGCAGAATGCCGAATGACGCGTCCGCATGAGCAACGCGATCGCGTGACATGCGCGATCTGCATAATCTGCAGAATTCGCTGGGGGCGATTTTGGACCCTATTTTGACCCAGCCCGGAACAGTAGACTAGAGCCAGAGAACATGCAGAAACCAAAAACAACATTCATTCTACACAGTTTTAGTTTTAGATCTAGTTTTTACTCATCCCCTAGGTTTTCTCTCTGCACATTCATAGTTCTTAGGATTTTAATTTTCTCTTGCTTTTACATTGGGATATTGAGAAGAGTTATTACCTCATCAAGACTTCGTCATTCTAGTTCGTTTTCTTTACTTGGCTTTACTCTTCCATGTTCTTTGCTTTGTTTAATTTTACCATTGGAATATTTTTAGGATTATTTAATACAAGGATCACTTTTATTTTTAATTGACTATTTCGATTTTTATTTACAATGTCTTTCTTTAATTCCTTTTCATATGCTATGAATTTTACATTCACAATGAGTGAGTAGTTCCCTAACTTGATGGGGAGTTGATTGAAAGGAACCCTTGAGTTGTAAAGCTTAAAAGAAAAATTGTAATTGGGTTTATGGTTGGATTGCCTTCTAGTCACTAACACCAATCCCTTTTAATTAAGTGGATTGCAACTTGTGAACAGACGTAGCATTCCAATTTGTTTGACTTTTCCTTACCTAGTAAAGGATAACTAAACAGGATAACCTTTAATTGTCAATTAATCTTGAGAGTATTCCAACAATAATAGGGATTCCAACTAATCAACTCCCAGTCAGGGCTTTTATTTACATTATTCAAATTCACCAATTTAATTTCATGTTTACTCAACTCAAACCTTTTTGAAAACATCTGATTAATAAAATAGCACACTTTTCTGCAACTCGTTGGGAGATGACCTGGGATTCATACTCCCAGTATTTTAATTTCAATTTTCTGTGACACCTTTCTAAATTGGTAGGCAGATTTCTGGCGAGTTAAGAACTATACTTGCAACGTATATAAATTAACAATTTTTAATTCGCCAATTTCTGCTCGCATCAATTTTTGGCGCCGTTGCTGGGGAGTTTCAATAGAGTGCTAAAGTTATTAATTGGATTTTTATTTATTTATTTACATTTTATTTTGTTTTGCTACTATGAGCTGCTTGTTTCTTTCACTAGATGACGTGTTCACTTCCTAATCCACGCTTGCCAGTATTCGATCTTGAGATTGAAAGAACCATTTCACGAATAAGGCGAGCTCGGCGTCGGTTAGTCCTCTCTGAGGGCGGATTTGAATTGCCATTTGAGGAAGAAACTAGCTCCCGTTCTACTGATTCGGTTGATTTATGTACAGGTAACATGGCGGCAGCCAGAAGAGTTACTATCCAGGAGGAAGGAGCCCCTAATTTTACAATGCAACCGTTTCAAGCACATCACCCAACGGTGGCTACAAATTTTGAAATAAAGACCGCATTGCTCAATTTGATGCCCAAGTTTCATGGTTTACCTGCTCAAGAGCCTATCAAGCACCTGAGAGATTTCCAAGCAGCCTGTTCTACTGTCAGGAGTGATGGTGCAGATGAAACTTCAATTTTGCTGAAAGCTTTCCCATTTTCTCTTGAGGAAAAAGCAAGAGAGTGGTACTACACTCAACCCCTAGCAAATGTATCCAACTGGGATACGCTTAGAAAAGAGTTTTTAGAGAAATTCTTCCCATCTGAAGTTACTGATAAACTGAGGAAAGACATTTCCACGATTGTTCAGGATAACAACGAGACTCTCTTTGAATACTGGGAGCGCTTTAATAATCTTTTGGAAGCATGCCCCCACCACATAATTGACAAGATAATGTTACTCAGCTATATCACACAGGGCATGAGGCCCCAAGATAAGACCACATTGGAAAGTGCTAGCAATGGGTCTATGAAGAAGTACAAGACTACTGATGAGGCATGGCAATTGATCAGCGACTTAGCTGAATCTACTAGGAACCACAGGCAGAAACAAGGCCGTTCAAAAGCCGTTGCAGAAGTATCCTCTAGTAGAGAGACTGATGCTCTAGCTCAGAGTATCTGTGAAATGACCAACTTGCTGAAGCAGATGCAATTGAATCAACAACAAGTTCAGCAAGCTCAACCTTCTCCAGCACAGCAAAGCCAACATTTAATCCCGCAGAGAGTCTGCGGCATTTGTGCTGATTATACCCATTATACTGATGAATGCCCGCAGCTCCAGCAGGAAGACAACATGTTGGCATCCACTCATAACTTCTATGACCGCCCCCAACCAATGGTACAATCAAGGTGGAAATCATAACCATGGATAGCAGGACAATTCTAACCAGAATTGGAAGGACAACAATAACAGAGGAGGCAGAGATAATCAGAGAAATCAGAGGTGGAATAATAACAACAATAGGCAGCAGAATCAACCTTACAGAGCACCTCACTTGAGGCAATCCCAAAGACCACAGAATACCCAACAGCAGACCTCTCAATTTACTCATCCTTCTTCATCTTTTAATGAAGAGTTACTACAATCTTTAGAGCGAAGACAACAGACCATGGAAAATAAAATTATGAATAACATTAATGCCAGTCTGAATGGTCTGACCTCTACTTTGCAAGCTCTTGTCTCACAGATTGGATCAATGCAAAATTCCAGTAACCAACCTTCAAGCTCCACTAGAATCCCCTCTCAACCATTACCCAATCCAAAGGGGGGCATTAATGCCATCACCCTCAGGTCCGGAACCACACTGCAGGAGAGGAATCAGGAGGAGCCAAGCCCACCAGAACACGCCTCAGCTGAAGAGGTAGTAGAAATAGAAGATGTTGAAGAGGAAGAGGACACACAGGACATAGCTGAAAAAGAAGAAGTCCAACCACAGGAGGAAGCACTAAAAGGCACAGACACTGAAGAAAACACCACTCCCATTCCATTTCCACAACTTACAAGGAAGCCCAGGAAGCAACTGGAACCCGATTCCAAAATGGTAGAAATATTCAAAAAGGTTGAGGTAACTGTTCCCCTTTTTGATGTTATTCAACAGGTACCTAAATATGCAAAGTTTCTAAAAGATTTATGTATACATAAAGACAAAATTAATAAATTAGAAACTATTCCTTTAGGTAGTTCCATATCTGCTTTAATAGGAGGATTACTTGAAAAGTGTAGTGACCCAGGTCCTTGTATAGTTAGTTGTACTATTGGTGGAGTAGTAATTTATGATTGCATGTGTGATTTAGGAGCATGTGTTAGCATAATGCCTTTGTCTATATATGATATTTTGAGGCTCCCTCCCTTAAAAAGGTCGGCAGCTCGTTTTGTGTTAGCAAATAAAAGCATTATTACAGTGGCTAGAGTCGCTGAAGATGTTTTAGTGAACATTAAAGGGCTTACATTTTCCACTGATTTTTATATCTTGGAGATGCCCCATAATGACTCAGATAAGCCATCATCAATCCTACTTGGAAGACCATTCCTAAAGACATCAAAATTCAAATTGGATGCTTTTTCAGGATCATACTCTTTTGAAATAGATGGCCGAATAGTGATCTTCAATCTGAATGGAGTCATAAATAACCCTCCAGAAGATCATTCTATCTTCCAGTGTGATGTCATAGATGAAACTGTAGTTGAAGTTCACAAGGAAGAATTAGAAGAGAGGCACACTGGACAAGGCCCAAGTGTGGGGACCCTCTTGACTGATAATGAGGGCACTTCGGCATTTTCACAAGCTTCAGACAATCCAGAGCCTGCCCATGATCAGAAGTTGGAATTAAAACCTCTCCCTCCACATCTCAAATATGCTTATCTTGAAGATGAGCAGAAGTTTCCAGTTATCATTGCAAGGGAACTCACTTCTCAACAAGAAGAGCAGCTACTTGATGTATTGAGGAGGCACAAGAGGGCAATTGGGTGGAGTTTGGCAGACATAGTAGGCTTCAACCCTCAAGTATGTGAGCACAGAATATTTTTAGAAGAGGGAGCAAGACCTGTCTGTCAACCCCAAAGAAGATTGAATCCCACTATCTTGGAAGTTGTCAAAAAGGAAGTGACCAGACTATTGGAAGCAGGTATCATCTATCCCATTTCAGATAGTGAATGGGTTAGCCCAGTGCAAGTGGTGCCCAAGAAGTCTGGAGTCACTATAGTGAAGAATGAGCATGGAGAGCTTATAGCAACTAGAGTTCAGAACGCTTGGAGAGTCTGCATTGATTACAGGCGTCTCAACCAAGCCACCCGTAAGGATCACTACCCACTTCCATTCATTGATCGAATGCTGGATCTCCTGTCAGGAAAATCACATTATTGTTTTTTAGATGGTTACACAGGTTATTTCCAGATTCATATAGCTCCTGAGAATCAGGAAAAGACCACTTTTACTTGTCCTTTTGGGACTTATGCTTACAAGAGAATGCCCTTTGGCTTGTGCAATGCACCAGCTACTTTCCAAAGGTGCATGATGAGTCTTTTCTCTGATCTTATTGAGGACTGTATGGAGGTTTTTATGGACGATTTTAGCATTTATGGTGATTTTTTTAGCCTTTGCTTAGATGGATTATCTAGAGTATTAGATAAATGTGTTAATACAAACCTTGTATTAAATTTTGAAAAATGTCATTTTATGGTAAAACAAGGGATTGTATTAGGACATGTGGTATCTAATAATGGAATTTCTGTAGATCCAGCAAAGGTGAATGTTATTTCTAGTTTACCTTACCCCTCCTCTGTGAGGGAGGTCCGTTCGTTCCTTGGCCATGCAGGTTTTTACAGGAGATTTATTAAGGACTTTAGTAAGGTAGCACTTCCCTTATCCAGATTACTGCAGAAAGATATTGAGTTCGAGTTCAGTGAGAATTGCAAACAAGCATTTGATAAGCTGAAGACCGCCCTGACTCAAGCTCCAATTGTGAGAGGACCAGACTGGAGCCAGCCGTTTGAAATCATGTGCGATGCTTCCAACCATGCAGTAGGAGCAGCGCTAGCTCAGCATGAAGGTAAGGATCCTTTTGTTATAGCTTATGCATCTAAGACTTTAGATGCTGCCCAGTCCAATTATACTACTACTGAGAAAGAGCTTCTTGCTATTGTTTTTGCTCTGGATAAATTCCGAGCTTATTTACTTGGTACTAGAGTAGTAGTATATTTGGACCATGCAGCTTTAAAGTATCTATTAGCTAAAAAGGAGTCCAAACCAAGGCTTATACGTTGGATACTGCTATTACAAGAATTTGATTTAGAAATAAAGGATAGGAGTGGTAACCAGAATTTAGTGGCAGACCACTTGAGTCGCCTTGAGCACATTAAGGATGATTCTACTCCTATAGATGATAATTTTCCATTTGATAACCTGCAAGCAGTATCTGAGGTATTCCCTTGGTATGCACCTGTAGCTAATTATCTAGTTAGCCACACATTTCCTCCAAATTTTTCTAAGCATCAAAGAGACAAGCTGAAAAGCGATTCTAAATATTATATATGGGATGACCCATATTTATGGAGATGTGGCGCTGATCAGGTAATTAGACGTTGTGTATCTCAATCAGAATTCCAGTCTATTTTAGAGGCCTGTCACTCATCTGAGAGTGGAGGGCATTTTGGCCCTCAACGAATAGCTAGAAAGATCTTAGACTGTGGATTCTGGTGGCCTACTCTTTTTAGAGACGCTGCTGAATTTTGTAAATCTTGTCTCCCATGCCAAAAATTTGGTAATATATCCAGGAGGGATGAGATGCCTCAACAAGTTATGCTTTTCTGTGAAATTTTTGATGTTTGGGGCATTGACTTCATGGGTCCGTTTCCAAATTCTAATATTTATTTTTATATATTGTTAGCTGTGGATTACGTTTCCAAATGGGTGGAAGCAATTCCTACCCGCACTGATGATGCTAACACTGTTGTTTCCTTTGTGAGAAACCATATTATTTGTTGCTTTGGATCACCATGAGCAATCGTGAGCGATCAAGGCACCCTTTTTGTAACAGAAGACTAACAGGATTGATGAAGAAGCATGGGATAATTCATAAGGTTGCGACAACATACCATCCTCAGACCAATGGGCAAGCCGAGGTGTCAAACAGAGAAATAAAGCGTATCTTGCAGAAGATAGTCGAACCTCATAGAAAAGACTGGAGCACCAGGCTACAAGATGCACTCTGGGCATATAGAACAGCATACAAAACACCCATTGGGATGATTCCTTTCCGCTTAGTTTATGGAAAAGCTTGTCATCTCCTAGTTGAAGTAGAGCACAGAGCTTTTTGGGCAGTCAAGGAGTGCAATATGGGAATTGAGAAAGCCGGAGCTGAAAGGAAGTTGCAACTGCAAGAACTGGAGAGCCTTCGCCTAGAAGCTTATGAGAACTCAAGACTATACAAGGAGAAGATGAAGGCTGTACATGATCAGCACATCAAGAGAAAAGAGTTCCAGCCTGGGAATTTAGTCCCCCTTTACAAATCTCGACTGAGGCTCATGCCAAGCAAGTTGAGATCACAATGGGAAAGTCCATACAGAGTAGAGAAGGCCGAACCATACGGAGTTTATCACCTAAGTCATCCTTCAAGTTCTGAACTTATCAAAGTTAATGGACAACGCCTAAAGCTATACCATGGCGAGAAGATGCAGAAAAACAAGGAGCTTGAGATCTTCCTCTTGGAAGATCCCCACATAGCAGATGATTGAGCTAGTGGAGCGTCCAACTTACGGACGTTAAAGCAAAGTGCTAGGTGGGAGACAACCCACCATGGTATGATCGTTCTTTTCTTTATTTTTAGTTTTTCCTATTCAATAACTCTTCTCTTTATCAGTACTTTCGTGCATCTGCATTTACATACTTTTATTTCTTTAAAAAAAAAAAAAGAGCCACGCGACGCGACCGCATTAGCAACGCGTCCGTGTCGCAAGGAGAGGGGAGAAAAATAAAAAACGAATAGAGAGTCATGCTGGAGCATGGCTGGAGGCGTGCCAGTGGCACGAATTGACCCACGCGACCGCGTCACTGACGCGTCCGCGTCGTATGGGCATAATGGCCTCCCACACGACCGCGTGACCCACGCGGCTGCGTGCCCTGATTTTCGACGTAAAAAGGGTGCACAACGAATTATTGTGCGAGAGTGGTGTTGGATTGGTGCTGAACGCACAATTCTACCCACGCGGACGCATGGCCCACGCGTCCGCGTCATTCCCTTCTGAAGCCCACTCACGCGATCGCATGCCCCACGCGATCGCGTCACCCCAAAATTGGCAAATATATCAATTCGAACAGAGAGTTGTGCAAGCGCGAGGCTGCACTCGTGCCAAAAGCACAACATGGGTCACGCGATCGCGTGACCGACGCGACCGCGTCACCTCACTTGAAGCGCAATCATGCGAACGCGTGCCCTATGCGGCCACGTCGCTTGCGCCGCACAGCTCAACCTAAATTGCCAAAATATCTTATCTTTTTCCTCTCCAAATCCTAATTTCTCTTTTCCCTCCTTATTTCTTCCCTCTCTCTTCTTCTTTTTATCTCACCTTTCACTCTCTCTCTCTCTCTCACCTCCATTAACAAGGTTTTATTTTCTTCTTCACTCTTTCCTTTTTCTTTTCATTTTCCATATTTTCTTTCTTCTTCTTTCCTTTTTACATTGTGTTAGAATTTTCTTTGAGTCATTATTCCTCATTATATGCTTGTGGATTGTTGAAAATTGTTTGGCAATTATATATATATTCTTTAAAGGATTGCTTGCATGTTCACCTTAATACTTTCTATACCTTATCTACCATGCATGCTATGTGTTTGTTAAAAAGCCCATATGGCATTATGCACTTCTCTATGTTATTCTACTATTCAGTGCTGCTTTTCATAAACTCCCTTTACTATTGTATTAATTAAAATTAATTGTCAATACAAACATGATAGTTTGCTATAATGTGATGCTTGATCAATGCTACTCATGCCCTTTGCCGGCATGCCAATAGACACCTTGCATTCACTTGTCATTATATGCACTAGCTATTTTCCATTGATGACTTTTCACATGTACTCATGAGCGTGTGTTAATGTCAGTTACCTCTTAATGTGCATCCATCACCACCTTTTCCGTTCTCTTCCTTGCTATATATCTCTTTGAATTTAATTTACTTTCTCTTTCCTTTTTCAGGATGGCCACCAAGAAAGGAAAAGAGAAATCTACTCCCAAACCCCCAGCAAGAAGAGGAACTAAAAGAGCACTAGTGGCAGAGCCTTCTTCAACTGCAGTCAAGCCCTCAACAAAAAGAGTTAAGAGGATCATAAAGGTTGACGAAAAGGAGAAAGCCTTTCAAGCAAGGGACACTGCGCGATTTCCCAATCGCTACTGTGAGCAGATGTTCCCCATCCTGGCTGAACGGAGCTACAACAACGAACACCTTCTTATCCTTCCGCCCAATATTGCTACTTTTGTTGAACCGCAAATTGAACGAAGACATTGGGATTTCCTATAGAGATAACCAAGGCAGGTCAATCTTTCTTGGGTAGTCGAGTTCTACTCTAACTTCTACCTACCTACCCTGCAGTCTGTCTTTATCCGTCAGAAGCAAGTCCCCATTACAGAAGAGGCCATTCAAAAAGCTTTAGGTCTTCCCCCTATTCCAGAAGGATTGGACGCCTTTCAAGAAGCCACACTCAAGCGCTAGATGTACCAATTTGACTGGAAAACTGTTCTCAGAAGTATCGCACTACCTGGCAGCCGTTGGATCTATGGATACCATCGTACCCGCCCTAAGGGAATATCAGCTTCAGCACTCACCTTGGAGGCTCGCGTATGGGCACAGATCATGTCCCATTACGTCTTTCCGAGCACTCACGAGTCCTCCTTCACTGCGGACATGGCCGTTCTACTATGGTGCATCCTTACAGACCAGCCTCTGAATCTACCAAGACATATCCGGAATGCCATGGGACACGTACAAATCGCGGGCAACTTACCTTTTCCCACCTTAATCTCAGATCTTGTCTCAGTAGCCAGAGTCTCCTACAGAGCTGGGGACACTAAAGCCATGCTTCCACGGGATGATCAGTATGTCCCTAACGGGAAATACCTCAGACCTCCAGCAGCCACTACAAGCCTTCCTACTGCACCGGTTGAAGATACTCCTTCTTCAACACCACAAGCACCTACAACAGACGCACTGCTCCAGCAGATAATCGAAAGGTTGGATCGGCAAGAACAGAAAGCGAAGTTAAGAGAGCACCGTAACGAGCGCCAATTCGAACACCTCAAGGAGCTACTCAAGGGACACTTCAAGGACTCAGACACCCCGGACTCCACTTTCTTTACCAGCACAGGGAGCCATGATGGTCCCGACTGAGGAGATACTGCTACCAGCCCACCCCTGTTCCTGACAGATGGCACCGAGGACGGTGCAAAGCCTTAAGTGTGGGGAGGTCGGTCAGTACCTGACTTCCGGAGGTAATTTCTCTTCCCTAGCACCAATAAATTAAGATATTTTAGTTAGATTTTCTTTCTTTTATAGAATAGGATAAATTGTATAGTAATAGGTTAGTTGCATGCATGCTCTACTTGATTGAAAAGACACTAAGTTTCTTCTAAGACTCTATCTTTGGAACAAAATTTCACTAATTTTTAAAAATTTTCTATGATAAATCTGCTTGAAGTTGTATTTGGAACATGATTTTTGAGCTAAAGAACACACAATCTGTGAAGATTTGAGCCTTTATGCATGGTTACATTATTTAACCATAAATACTTTACTCTTGTGTGTTTACTTCTCTATGATTGTAATCTATATTTTGTTTCATCCTATATGTCCAATATTTATTATATTTGTATGCTTGCATATGATTGAGGCCATCTTTTTTTTAAACTCACTTATCCAAATTAAACCTACCCTTTTCAATTACCTTTGTTAACCACTTTGAGCCTTTAAATCCCGTTTGTTCTATATTTCACCACATTACTAGCCTTAAGCGGAAAAACAATTGTATATCCTAAATTGAATCTTTGGTTAGCTTAAGATAGAATTGTGTGTGCTAGTTAAATATGGGAAATTGTGGGAACAAAAGTTATTAAGGGAATGTGTCATGATAATACAATGGGAATTTAGATACCTACTCATGTGAAACTATAAGAATTAAAAATCTATGTGCATTGATAAGCTATGTTTATTTTTATGTCTATCTAAATATATATATATATATATATATATATATATATATATATATCAATAAATAAATAAGGGGACAAAATCACCCCAATGCTGAATTAAGAATTCAAAGATCAATGCACATATGATAAAATTAAAATAAAAAGTCGATACAAGAGTATGGAATGTAAAAGGGAATTCTGGGTAGCTAGGTATAAATTCTAAGGTTACACTAAATATATATAGGTTGGGTTAAAGCTTGGGTTAATTAAAGATTCAATTTATAAGCTCACTTAACCATATATGTATCCCTACCCCTACCTTGGCCCCATTACAACCTTGAAAAGACCTCATGATGTTTGCATTGATATATTAACTGTTGTTGATTGGTTAGGAGAAGAACAAAAGTTAGAGAGCATGATTAGAGAAGGATAGAGTGATTACCCTATACACTAGAGAGATTAGAGCGTACATACATCATCAGTGAGGGTTCAATGATTGAATTTCCATGTTCCCTGCATTCATGAGCTATCTTCTTGCACCTCTATCTGTCTTAATGTATAATGATAGAATTAGTGGAATTTGATTTGTAATTGTTTTGAAGAGCTTATTTACTTTTGATCAAGTGGGCAAGAATCATATAGATGCATTCATATATATAGGATTACATTGCATTGCAGGAGTTTCTACATGTTCATACTTATTTATTTTATCTCCTTCAATTGAGCATGAGGACATGCTAATGTTTAAGTGTGGGGAGGTTGATAAACCACTATTTTATGGTTTATATTGTGTTTAATTGTGTGGTTTTATCATGATCCTGACCTACTTATTCATTAAAATAGCATGCATTTATATTTCCTTCCTGAAATTATTACATGATTGAAAACTGCTTCCTAGAGACTTTTAATTATGCATTTTACTTCTCCTTTATTCCATTCGATGCCGTGATCTGTGTGTTAAGCGTTTCAGGATTTATATGGCAAGAATGAGTTGGTGATTGGAAAGAAAGCTAGCAAAAATGGAAGGAACACAAGAAATTGAGGAGATGACCAGCGAGAAGCGACGCGGCCGCATGGACGACGCAACCGCGCGGAGAAGATCAAATCGCAGTGACACGGCCGCATGGATGACGCGACCGCGCGGCATGGAATAGCACGAGTGACGCGGCCGCATGGGTGATGCGACCGCGTGATACAATGTCTTTCTTTAATTCCTTTTCATATGCTATGAATTTTACATTCACAATGAGCGAGTAGTTCCCTAACTTGATGGGGAGTTGATTGAAAGGAACCCTTGAGTTGGAAAGCTTAAAAGAAAAATTGTAATTGGGTTTATGGTTGGATTGCCTTCTAGTCACTAACACCAATCCCTTTTAATTAAGTGGATTACAACTTGTGAACAGACGTAGCATTCCAATTTGTTTGACTTTCCCTTACCTAGTAAAGGATAACTAAACAGGATAACCTTTAATTGTCAATTAATCTTGAGAGTATTCCAACAATATTAGGGATTCCAACTAATCAACTCCCAGTCAGGGCTTTTATTTACATTATTCAAATTCACCAATTTAATATCCTGTTTACTCAACTCAAACCTTTTTGAAAACATCTGATTAATAAAATAGCACACTTTTCTGCAACTCGTTGGGAGACGACCATGGATTCATACTCCCAGTATTTTAATTTCAATTTTCTGTGACACCTTTCTAAATTGGTAGGTAGATTTCTGGCGAGTTAAGAATTATACTTGCAACGTATATAAATTAACAATTTTTAATTCGCCAATTTCTGCTCGCATCACACGGCGAGGGAGGAACGACAGTGATAGTGAGCTCAGAAGAGGAAATGACAATGCATCATTTCAAATTAGTTAAACACAATGAGAATTCCACCTAACAACCATCTGAGCAAAAATGCATACATATATAAACAAAATTGAATCAGAGGAAACAGATCTAGAGAGAAAAAAAGAGGAACCGAATGAAGCCATTATGGACGAGGAAGTTGAAGGTGTGGTTGTCGCAGTTGTAGGTGAACTTGTTGTTAGAAGAAGGAAGCTTCTGGAGGCACTAGAACGACGGAGAGGAGAACAAACACATTTGCGACGGCGAGAAGAACTGGTCTGAGTAGACGTTCGCGATGCCAGAAGCTTCAGAGTTCAGAGTTCGAGACGACAACGCCGCTGGCAGCTACTTCAATCTGCGACGGTGGAAGTTGCTTTGATCCGCTGACAGAAGCTCTGATTCAGCGTCGATTGGTACTGACGGTGGAGTTTGTTGGAGGAAGCTAGAAGAGAAAATTAAGGTTGAGAAGGTGAGGGAAGTGGTGACTAGAGAAGGTGGCTGCTAGGGTTTGTTTCAATTCGTTTATGAGGAAGGAAAGGGGGTGAGGAGGATGTTGCGTCATTTTGGGATTTCCGTTTTTTTTTTTCTAAAACGCTGACGTTTTATGTTTAATGGTGAACCGGGCCTTGGAAAAACTGGTCCGGTTCATCTAGTTCAATGGTTACCCACCGCTTCGGCCAGTTTTTTACCAGTTTTTTGCAGGCCAGTTTTTGAGGATGACCGAACCGGCTAGAGGATCGGTTTCTGGTTAACCGGTCAACCGGCCGGTCCAGTCCGGTTCTAATTGAATGTTAAACCATATGCATTGATACTCTTGTATATATTTTAGTGTAAAAAAATGATAAAGAAAAAGAAAAAAAAGAAAGAAAAAGAAAAGCAATAAAAAGGGGACACAATGCCCCAAAGTAAAGTTTAATAAAAATCAATGCATATGTGTAGTGGTCAAAAAGAGAATGCATGAGTGTGTGAAAAAGTGAAAAATGGGTAGTTAGGTTTGTATCAGAATGGTATAGGTTGTCATAGATTAGGTGGGAAGCTTAGGTTAATCAAAGATTCAAATTTCAAGCTCACTTAACCATATACATCCTTACCTTTACCCTATCCCCATTACAACCTATGAATAAGTCCTCATGATGAATGTATTCCTGCATCGAACAATTGTTGATTATTTGATGAAAACAAATCTTGGAAAGCATGATTAGGGGAGAATTGTAACACCCTACTACACAGAGTTTTACGCTTAAGTCGTAGAACAGAAGTAGTGTGGTGTTACGGACCTCTAAATAGTAAAATATATACATAATAGTGGAAAAAGATAATATACTAGGAGCCTTGAAAAATGGGTAAAACAAAATCGAAAAATAAAAAGCGCAATGCTCAAGGAATAGGATTACTTGCGTGCTAAGAAACCTAATAGGAAATGATAAAGATAAACAAGAGAGTAAAAGAAAGCCAAGGAAACAGCATAACTAGCTCCTGACTCAGCCTGCGAAGCCAAGGCTAGTCGGAGAATATATATACATACATATACAGATATCCCAAAATACTCAAGACTCAAAATAAGGTCCTAGCTCTCCCTTAACCTCTATGAGGAACAAAATAAACAAGTTTCTTGGAGAGCAAGCTAAGTACATAGGTACATATATATATACAATCATAAAGCCCAAAATAACCCAGGGACTACTCCAACTTCAAGATCTAGACGCCTAGTGAGGAGCCTCTCGACCTCCATTTGAAAACAACAACACAGTATGGGATGAGAAACCGGAGGTTCTCAGCATGGTAAAGGTGCCACGCGTATAATAAATAAGGTCCTCGAAATGCCAGAGGCAATCCTAGAACTCCATCATACAATTGTAAAACTTAATTGATAAAAATACCAGGTACAGCTACTGCACGGCTAATCATCTGTCGGTTCTCACTAGCATCGGAATAGGATCTCTCTATCCTTTTGCACACTGTCACTGCGCCCAACATTCGCAAGTTTGAAGCTCGTTACAGTCATCCCTTCCCAGATCTTACTTGGAATACCACAGACAAGGTTTAGACTTTCCAGATCTCAGGAATGCTGCCAATTGGTTCTAGCCTATACCACGAAGGTACTAATCTCACGGACTCAGTCCGTGGATCAGAGACCCAAGAGATTATACTCTAGCTGTCGTCCAATGACTACGTTGAACATCATGTAGACCGCTTGTGGTTGTCAAACACACGGATCTTTGCTAAGCGAGTAACGAAGATAGTGGGTGATTGTCACGGGTCACCCCTTCATTCTGACTTAACTGAATTAAGTACAAGAGTATATCTTGGAGAAGAAGTAAGCGTGAATTGAAAGAAAAATAACAGTACTTGCATTAATTCATAAAGAAAAGCAGAGCTCCGCACCTTAATCTATGAAGTGTAGAAACCCCACCGTAGAAAATACATAACAGAAAAGAGGTCTAGGCATGGCCGTGTGGCCAGCCTCCAAATGTGAAAAATGGCATAAGCCCCTAAGTGTGCGAATACAATAGTAAAAAGTGCTATTTATACTAAACTAGTTACTAGGGATTACAGAAAATAAGTAACTAAGTGCAAATAGTGCAGAAATCCACTTCCGGGGCCCACTTGGTGTGTGCTTGGGCTGAGCATTGAGCTTTACACGTGCATAGGTCTTTTCTAGAGTTAAACACCAGCTTAGTTGCCAGTTTGGGCGTTTAACTCCAGTTCTGGTGCCAGTTCTGGCGTTTTACGCCAGAAAAGGGTCTCTAGTGGCGTTTGAACGCCAGTTTGGGTCATCAAATCTCGGGCAAAGTATGAAATATTATATATTTCTGGAAAGCCCAAGATGTCTACTTTCCAACACAATTGAGAGCGCACCAATTGGGCTTCTGTAGCTCCTTAAAATCCACTTCGAGTGCAGGAGGGTCAGAATCCAACCACATCTGTAGTCCTTTCTCAGATTCTGAATCAGACTTTTGCTCAGATCCCTCAATTTCAGCCAGAAAATACCTGAAATTACAGAAAAACACACAAACTCATAGTAAAGTCCAGAAATGTGATTTTTTCATAAAACTAATAAAAATATAATAAAAAGTAACTAAAACATACTAAAAACTATGTAAAAATAATGCCAAAAAGCGTATAAATTATCCGCTCATCACAACACCAAACTTAAATTGTTGCTTGTCCCCAAGCAACTAAAAACAAAATAGGATAAAAAGAAGAGAAAATACAATCAATTTCAAAATATCAATGAAGCTTAGTTTCAATTAGATGAGCGGGACTAGTAGCTTTTTGCTTCTGAACAGTTTTGGCATCACTTTATCCTTTGAAGTTCAGAATGATTGGCATCCATAGGAACTCATAATTCAGATAGTGTTATTGATTCTCGTAGTTCAGTATGTTGATTCTTGAACACAGCTACTTATGAGTCTTGGCCGTGACCCTAAGCATTTTGTTTTCCAGTATTACCACCGGATACATAAATGCCACAGACATATAACTGGGTGAACCTTTTCAGATTGTGACTCAGCTTTGCTAGAGTCCCCAGTTAGAGGTGCCCAGAGTTCTTAAGCACACTCTTTTTGCTTTGGACCACGACTTTAACCGCTCAGTCTCAATCTTTTCACTTGACACCTTCACGCTACAAGCACATGGTTAGGGACAGCTTGATTTAGCCGCTTAGGCCAGGATTTTATTCCTTTGGGCCCTCCTATCCATTAATGCTCAAAGCCTTGGATCCTTTTTACCCTTGCCTTTTAGTTTAAAGGGTTATTGGCTTTTTGCTCTTGCCTTTTGGTTTAAAGAGCTATTGGCTTTTTCTGCTTGCTTTTTCTTTTTCTTTCTTTTTCTTTATTTTTTGCCATTTTTTTCTTCGCAAGCTTGTGTTTTTCACTGCTTTTTCTTGCTTCAAGAATCAATTTTATGATATTTCAGATTATCAATAACATTTCTCTTTTTTCATTATTCTTTCAAGAGCCAAGAATTTTAACATTCATAAATTTCACTATAAAAAATATGCACTATTCAAGCATTCATTCAGAAGACAAAAAGTATTGCCACCACATCAAAATAATTAAACTATTTTCAAGATAGAATTCAAAATTTATGTACTTCTTTTTCTTTTTCAGAAAACATTTTTCATTTAAGAAAGGTGAAAGATTCATGGAACATTCATAGCTTTAATACATAGACACTGAACACTAATGATCATGTACTAAAGACAAAAACATAGATAGAATATAAAGCATAAAAACCAAAAATAGAAAAACAAATAACAAGGAGATTAAAGAACGGGTCTACCTTAGTGATGGTGGCTTCTTCTTTCTCTTGAAGAACCAATGGAGTTCTTGAGCTCCTCTATGTCTCTTTCTTGCCTTTGTTGCTCCTCTCTCATGGCCTTTTAGTCCTCTCTGATGTCATGGAGGATACTGGAGTGCTCTTGTTGAGGTCCATGAGTGGGCTCTCTTTTTTGCTCCATCCTCTTTCTAGTGATAGGCTTTTGAGATGAATCTCTCCATTTCCCATGACTCGGAGTTGGAAGCAACTGCCTTCCCTTTCCTCTTTCTAGAGGTTTTTCCGGCCTTAGGTGCCATTAATGGTTATGGAAAAACAAAAAGCAGAGCTTTTTTTCCAAACCAAACTTAAAAGGTTTGCTCGTCCTCGAGCAAAAGAAGAAAGAAAGGAGGAGAAGAAGAAGAAATAGAGGAGATAGTGGGGTGTTTTGAATTCGGCCAAGGGGGGTTTAAGTGTTTTATGATGTGTTAAATTGAAGGTGGTAAGGAGGGGTATTTATAGGGAAGAGAGAGAGGGAATTCGTGTAAGAAGGGGTTGGGTTTGGGAGGGAAATATTTTGAATTTGAATAGTGGATGGATGTGAGTGGTGAAGAGATTATGGGGAAGGGGGTAGGACTTGATAGGTGAATGGTGTTTGATTGGTCAAGGGTATTTGGGGAAGAGTGTTATGAAAAGGTGTGAAGAAGAGAGAAAGAGAGTTGGGGTAGTTGGGGATCCTGTGGGGTCCACAGATCCTGAGGTGTCAAGGAATTCGGGTCCCTGCACCTTTCTGGCGTTTAAACGCCCTCTGTGTGCCATTTCTGGCATTTAACGCAATTTCTGCTACCTTTCCTGGCGTTAAACGCCAGGCTGATGCCCTTTTCTGGCATTTAACGCCATCCAGACACCTTTTCTGGCGTTAAACGCAAGTCTGTCTGCCAATTCTGGCGTTTAACGCCCAGAATGCTGCCAGACTGGACGTTAAACGCCCATTCTGCTATCCTTACTGGCGTTTAAACGCCAGTAAGTCTGTCCTCTAGTGTGTGCTATTTTTTATTCCGCTTAATTTCTACAGCTATTTTTATGACTCCACATGATCATCAACCTAAAGAAAACATAACATGACAATGGAAAACAAATGTCTATAAAAATAAATATAATTAAATAACATTGGGTTGCCTCCCAATAAGCGCTTCTTTAATGTCAATAGCTTGACAGTGAGCTCTTAGAGAGCTTCACAGAGACTCAGAGCAGGATGGTGGCCTCCCAACACTAAACTTAGAGTTTGAATGTTGGGGCTCTGTTTGACTCTGTATTGAGAGAAGCTTTTCATGCTTCCTCTCCATGGTTACAGAAGAAGATCCTTCAGCCTTAAACACAAGGTAGTCCTCATTCAATTGAAGAACTAACTCTCCTCTGTCCACATCAATTACAGCTCTTGATGTGGCTAGGAAGGGCCTTCCAAGGATAATGGATTTATCCTCATCCTTCCCAGTGTCTAGGATTATGAAGTCAGTAGGGATGTATAGGCCTTCAACCTTCACTAAGACATCCTCTACAAGTCCATAAGCCTATTTCATTGATTTGTCTGACATCTTTAGTGAGATTCTTGCAGCTTGTACCTCAAATATCCTTAGTTTCTCCATTACAGAGAGTGGCATGAGGTTTACTCCTGACCCTAGGTCACACAGAGCTTTCTCAAAGGTCATGGTGCCTATGGTACAAGGTATTAAGAACCTTCCGGGATCCGATTCCTTCTGAGGTAATATCTACTGAGCCAAGGCATTCAGTTCATTGATGAGCAATGGAGGTTCATCCTCCCAAGTTTTATTACCAAATAACTTGGTATTCAGCTTTATGATTGCTCCTAGATACCGAGCTACTTGCTCTTCAACAATATCTTCATCCTCATCAGAGGAAGAATACTCATCAGAGCTCATGAATGGCAATAGTAAGTTCAGTGGAATCTTTATGTTCTTTATATGAGCCTCAGATTCTCTTGGTACCTCATTAGGGAACTCCTTAGTGGTCAGTGGACGTCCATTGAGGTCTTCCTCACTGGAAATCACTGCCTCTTCCTCCTCTATAGGTTCGGCCACTTTGAGTATATTGATGGCCTTGCACCCTCTCTTTGGATTCTCTTCTGTATTGCTTGGGGGAGTACTTGGAGGGATTTCAGTAACTTTTTTACTCAGCTGACCCACTTGTGCCTCCAAATTTCTGATGGAGGACCTTGTTTCAGTCATGAAACTGAGAGTGATCTTAGATAGATCAGAGAATATAGTTGCTAAGTCAGAGAGGCTCTGCTTAGAATTCTCTGTCTGTTGTTGAGAAGATGATGGAGAAGGCTTGCTATTGCCAAACCTATTTCTTCCACCATTATTATTATTGAAGCCTTGTTGAGGCTTCTGCTGATCCTTCCATGAGAAATTAGGATGATTCTTCCATGAAGGATTATAGGTGTTTCCATAGGATTCTCCCATGTAATTCACCTCTTCCATTGCAGGATTCTCAGGGTCATAAGCTTCTCCTTCAGAGGAGGCTTCTTTAGTACTGCCAGATGCAGCTTGCATTCCAGTCAAATTCTGAGAAATCAGATTGACCTGCTGAGTCAATATTTTATTCTGAGCGAATATGGCATTCAGAGTATCAATCTCAAGAACTCCTTTCTTCTGAGTCATCCCATTATTCACAGAATTTCTTTCAGAAGTGTACATGAACTGGTTATTTGCAACCATTTCAATGAGTTCCTGGGCTTCTGCAGGTGTTTTCTTCAGATGAAGAGATCCTCCAGCAGAGTGGTCCAATGACATCTTGGACAATTCAGATAGACCATTATAGAATATACATAAGATGCTCCATTCTGAAAGCATGACAAAAGGACACCTTTTGATCAATTGCTTGTATCTTTTCCAAGCTTTATATAGGGATTCACCTTCCTTCTGTCTGAAGGTTTGGACTTCCACTCTAAGCTTGCTCATCTTTTGTGGTGGAAAGAACTTGGCCAAGAAAGCATTGACTAACTTTTCCCAAGATTTCAGGCTTTCTTTAGGTTGTGAGTCTAACCATATCCTAGCTCTGTCTCTTATAGCAAAGGGGAAAAGCATAAGTCTTTAGACCTCGGGATTAACCCCATTGGTCTTAGCAGTGTCACAGATTTTCAAGAATTCAGCTAAGAACTGATGAGGATCTTCCAATGGAAGTCCATAAAACTTACAATTCTGCTGCATTAGAGAAACTAACTGAGGCTTAAGCTCAAAGTTGTTTGCTCCAATTGCAAGAATTGAGATGCTTCTTCCATAGAAGTCGGAAGTTGGTGCAGTAAAGTCACCAAGCATCTTCCTTGCATCTCCACTATTGTTATTGCGTTCGGCTGCCATGTCTACTTCTTTTTCGAAAATTTCTGTAAGGTCCTCTCCAGAGAGTTGTGCTTTAGCTTCTCTTAGCTTCCTCTTCAGAGTCCTTTCAGGTTCAGGATCAGCTTCAACAAGAATGTTCTTATCCTTGTTCCTACTCATATGAAAAAGAAGAGAACAGAAAAGAAGAAGAATCCTCTATGTCACAGTATAGAGATTCCTTTATATGAGTAGAAGAATAGAAGAATAGAAGAATGAGGTAGAGAGAGAATAAGAAGAATTCGAACATAGAGAGAGGGAGAGGGCGAATTATGAGTAGAAGAGAAGTGTTAGTAAATAAATAAACAAAATAGAAAGAGATGAGAGGGAGTATTTGAATTTTAAGAAGAGGGAAAAGAAAAATATTTTTATTTTTATTTAATTAATTA
This sequence comes from Arachis hypogaea, assembly GCF_003086295.3. NCBI lineage: Eukaryota > Viridiplantae > Streptophyta > Magnoliopsida > Fabales > Fabaceae > Arachis > Arachis hypogaea. The sequence goes on from NC_092053.1 coordinate 50,129,882, forward strand.
AGTTAGAATTCGAAATTTAAGAAGAGAAACAAAGGCAAATTGAAAACTAAATGAATTAATTAATTAAAAAGATTTTTGAAAAATTTGTTAGTTAGTTTTTGAAATTAATGAGAGAGAGAAGTAGTTAGAAAAAGATTTTGAAATTAAAATTTTAAAAAGATATGATTGAAACTTATTTTAAAAAATATTTGAAAAAGAAATTAAAAAGATTTGATTTTTAAAATTAAAGTTGATGACTTGACTAACAAGAAACTAAAAGGTATGATTCTAGAATTTAAAGATTGAACCTTTCTTAACAAAAAAGTAACAAACTTGAAATTTTTTAATCGAAACATTAAATGTTAGCAATAATTTCGAAAATATGAAATAAAAATAAGAAAAAGATTTTGAAAATTTATTTTGAAGAATTTTCGAAAAACATGAAAGAAAAATTAAAAAGATTTGATTTTGAAAAAGATTTGAAAAGATAGAATTTTTAAATTGAAATTTTGACTTGACTAACAAGAAACAACTAAATTTAAAAAATTTTGACCAAGTCAACTCAAAATTTCGAAATTTATGAGAAGAATAAGGAGAAGATATTTTTTTTTATTTTTGAATTTTTAATGAGGAGAGAGAAAAACAACGAAATGAAACAAAACATAAAAAGTTAAGATCAAAATAAATAATGCATGCAAGGACACTTTGAATGTCAAGATGAACACCAAGAACACTTTGAAGATCATGATGAACATCAAGAACATACTTTTGAAAATTTTTAAGAAAAGAAAGACATGCAAGACACCAAACTTAGGAATTTTTGTACTATGGACGCTAACAATTTGAAAATGCATATGAAAAACAAGAAAAGACACAAAACAAGAAAAATTACAGATCAAACAAGGAAAATCATCAAGAACAACTTGAAGATCAAAGGAGAACACAATGCATATATTTTCGAAAATTTAAGAAAAATTAAAACAAATGCAATTGACACCAAACTTAAATATTGACACAAGACTCAAACAAGAAACACAAAATTTTTGGTTTTTATGATTTTATTAAATTTTTTTGTATTTTTTTTTTAAATTATTTTGGAAAAATAAAATAAAGAAATTCAAAATTTTTAATAAGAATTCGAGGATTCATGCAATGTTATTCTAAAGCTCCGGTCTAAAAGAATTAGACATGGCCAAATGGCCAGCCAAGCTTTAGCATAACAAATACAGACATGTCCTTTCTACAGTGGAAAGTGGAAACCTCAGTCCAAAAGATTAGACATGGCTTAACAGCCAGCCAGGCTTCAACATATCCCATGAAGCTCTAGAATTCATTCTTAAAAATTTTTATGAATTTTTTGAAAACTAAATATTTTTTTTCGAAAATAAAAATAAAAAGCTTAAACATAAAATAAAATTACCCAATCTAAGCAACAAGATGAACCGTCAGTTGTCCAAACTCGAACAATCCCCGGCAATGGCGCCCAAAACTTGGTGCACGGAATTGTGATCACACTTTTCACAACTCCGCACAACTAACCAGCAAGTGCACTGGGTCGTCCAAGTAATACCTTACGTGAGTAAGGGTCGATCCCACGGAGATTGTCGGCTTGAAGCAAGCTATGGTCATCCTGTAAATCTTAGTCAGGCGGATTCAAATGGTTATGAGGTTTTGATAATTAAAAGATAAATAAAATGTAAATTAAAATAAAGATACTTATGTAATTCATTGGTGGGAATTTCAGATAAGCGTTTGGAGATGCTTTGTTGCTTCTGAACCTCTGCTTTCCTACTGTCTTCATCCAATCATGCGTGCTTCTTTCCATGGCAAGCTGTATATCCTCTCGGATGAAAAATACCAGGTACGATTTCTGCACGGCTAATCAACTGTCGAATTTCTCGTCTCGGATGAAAAATACCAGGTATAGCTACCGCACAGCTAATCATCTGTCGGTTCTCACTAGCATCGGAATAGGATCTCTCTATCCTTTTGCACACTGTCACTGCGCCCAACATTCGCAAGTTTGAAGCTCGTTACAGTCATCCCTTCCCAGATCTTACTTGGAATACCACAGACAAGGTTTAGACTTTCCAGATCTCAGGAATGCTGCCAATTGGTTCTAGCCTATACCACGAAGGTACTAATCTCACGGACTCAGTCCGTGGATCAGAGACCCAAGAGATTATACTCTAGCTGTCGTCCAATGACTACGTTGAACATCATGTAGACCGCTTGTGGTTGTCAAACACACGGATCTTTGCTAAGCGAGTAACGAAGATAGTGGGTGATTGTCACGGGTCACCCCTTCATTCTGACTTAACTGAATTAAGTACAAGAGTATATCTTGGAGAAGAAGTAAGCGTGAATTGAAAGAAAAATAACAGTACTTGCATTAATTCATAAAGAAAAGCAGAGCTCCGCACCTTAATCTATGAAGTGTAGAAACCCCACCGTAGAAAATACATAACAGAAAAGAGGTCTAGGCATGGCCGTGTGGCCAGCCTCCAAATGTGAAAAATGGCATAAGCCCCTAAGTGTGCGAATACAATAGTAAAAAGTGCTATTTATACTAAACTAGTTACTAGGGATTACAGAAAATAAGTAACTAAGTGCAAATAGTGCAGAAATCCACTTCCGGGGCCCACTTGGTGTGTGCTTGGGCTGAGCATTGAGCTTTACACGTGCATAGGTCTTTTCTAGAGTTAAACACCAGCTTAGTTGCCAGTTTGGGCGTTTAACTCCAGTTCTGGTGCCAGTTCTGGCGTTTTACGCCAGAAAAGGGTCTCTAGTGGCGTTTGAACGCCAGTTTGGGTCATCAAATCTCGGGCAAAGTATGAAATATTATATATTTCTGGAAAGCCCAAGATGTCTACTTTCCAACACAATTGAGAGCGCACCAATTGGGCTTCTGTAGCTCCTGAAAATCCACTTCGAGTGCAGGAGGGTCAGAATCCAACCACATCTGTAGTCCTTTCTCAGATTCTGAATCAGACTTTTGCTCAGATCCCTCAATTTCAGCCAGAAAATACCTGAAATTACAGAAAAACACACAAACTCATAGTAAAGTCCAGAAATGTGATTTTTTCATAAAACTAATAAAAATATAATAAAAAGTAACTAAAACATACTAAAAACTATGTAAAAATAATGCCAAAAAGCGTATAAATTATCCGCTCATCACAACACCAAACTTAAATTGTTGCTTGTCCCCAAGCAACTAAAAACAAAATAGGATAAAAAGAAGAGAAAATACAATCAATTTCAAAATATCAATGAAGCTTAGTTTCAATTAGATGAGCGGGACTAGTAGCTTTTTGCTTCTGAACAGTTTTGGCATCACTTTATCCTTTGAAGTTCAGAATGATTGGCATCCATAGGAACTCATAATTCAGATAGTGTTATTGATTCTCGTAGTTCAGTATGTTGATTCTTGAACACAGCTACTTATGAGTCTTGGCCGTGACCCTAAGCATTTTGTTTTCCAGTATTACCACCGGATACATAAATGCCACAGACATATAACTGGGTGAACCTTTTCAGATTGTGACTCAGCTTTGCTAGAGTCCCCAGTTAGAGGTGCCCAGAGTTCTTAAGCACACTCTTTTTGCTTTGGACCACGACTTTAACCGCTCAGTCTCAATCTTTTCACTTGACACCTTCACGCTACAAGCACATGGTTAGGGACAGCTTGATTTAGCCGCTTAGGCCAGGATTTTATTCCTTTGGGCCCTCCTATCCATTAATGCTCAAAGCCTTGGATCCTTTTTACCCTTGCCTTTTAGTTTAAAGGGTTATTGGCTTTTTGCTCTTGCCTTTTGGTTTAAAGAGCTATTGGCTTTTTCTGCTTGCTTTTTCTTTTTCTTTCTTTTTCTTTATTTTTTGCCATTTTTTTCTTCGCAAGCTTGTGTTTTTCACTGCTTTTTCTTGCTTCAAGAATCAATTTTATGATATTTCAGATTATCAATAACATTTCTCTTTTTTCATTATTCTTTCAAGAGCCAAGAATTTTAACATTCATAAATTTCACTATAAAAAATATGCACTATTCAAGCATTCATTCAGAAGACAAAAAGTATTGCCACCACATCAAAATAATTAAACTATTTTCAAGATAGAATTCAAAATTTATGTACTTCTTTTTCTTTTTCAGAAAACATTTTTCATTTAAGAAAGGTGAAAGATTCATGGAACATTCATAGCTTTAATACATAGACACTGAACACTAATGATCATGTACTAAAGACAAAAACATAGATAGAATATAAAGCATAAAAACCAAAAATAGAAAAACAAATAACAAGGAGATTAAAGAACGGGTCTACCTTAGTGATGGTGGCTTCTTCTTTCTCTTGAAGAACCAATGGAGTTCTTGAGCTCCTCTATGTCTCTTTCTTGCCTTTGTTGCTCCTCTCTCATGGCCTTTTAGTCCTCTCTGATGTCATGGAGGATACTGGAGTGCTCTTGTTGAGGTCCATGAGTGGGCTCTCTTTTTTGCTCCATCCTCTTTCTAGTGATAGGCTTTTGAGATGAATCTCTCCATTTCCCATGACTCGGAGTTGGAAGCAACTGCCTTCCCTTTCCTCTTTCTAGAGGTTTTTCCGGCCTTAGGTGCCATTAATGGTTATGGAAAAACAAAAAGCAGAGCTTTTTTTCCAAACCAAACTTAAAAGGTTTGCTCGTCCTCGAGCAAAAGAAGAAAGAAAGGAGGAGAAGAAGAAGAAATAGAGGAGATAGTGGGGTGTTTTGAATTCGGCCAAGGGGGGTTTAAGTGTTTTATGATGTGTTAAATTGAAGGTGGTAAGGAGGGGTATTTATAGGGAAGAGAGAGAGGGAATTCGTGTAAGAAGGGGTTGGGTTTGGGAGGGAAATATTTTGAATTTGAATAGTGGATGGATGTGAGTGGTGAAGAGATTATGGGGAAGGGGGTAGGACTTGATAGGTGAATGGTGTTTGATTGGTCAAGGGTATTTGGGGAAGAGTGTTATGAAAAGGTGTGAAGAAGAGAGAAAGAGAGTTGGGGTAGTTGGGGATCCTGTGGGGTCCACAGATCCTGAGGTGTCAAGGAATTCGGGTCCCTGCACCTTTCTGGCGTTTAAACGCCCTCTGTGTGCCATTTCTGGCATTTAACGCAATTTCTGCTACCTTTCCTGGCGTTAAACGCCAGGCTGATGCCCTTTTCTGGCATTTAACGCCATCCAGACACCTTTTCTGGCGTTAAACGCAAGTCTGTCTGCCAATTCTGGCGTTTAACGCCCAGAATGCTGCCAGACTGGACGTTAAACGCCCATTCTGCTATCCTTACTGGCGTTTAAACGCCAGTAAGTCTGTCCTCTAGTGTGTGCTATTTTTTATTCCGCTTAATTTCTACAGCTATTTTTATGACTCCACATGATCATCAACCTAAAGAAAACATAACATGACAATGGAAAACAAATGTCTATAAAAATAAATATAATTAAATAACATTGGGTTGCCTCCCAATAAGCGCTTCTTTAATGTCAATAGCTTGACAGTGAGCTCTTAGAGAGCTTCACAGAGACTCAGAGCAGGATGGTGGCCTCCCAACACTAAACTTAGAGTTTGAATGTTGGGGCTCTGTTTGACTCTGTATTGAGAGAAGCTTTTCATGCTTCCTCTCCATGGTTACAGAAGAAGATCCTTCAGCCTTAAACACAAGGTAGTCCTCATTCAATTGAAGAACTAACTCTCCTCTGTCCACATCAATTACAGCTCTTGATGTGGCTAGGAAGGGCCTTCCAAGGATAATGGATTTATCCTCATCCTTCCCAGTGTCTAGGATTATGAAGTCAGTAGGGATGTATAGGCCTTCAACCTTCACTAAGACATCCTCTACAAGTCCATAAGCCTATTTCATTGATTTGTCTGACATCTTTAGTGAGATTCTTGCAGCTTGTACCTCAAATATCCTTAGTTTCTCCATTACAGAGAGTGGCATGAGGTTTACTCCTGACCCTAGGTCACACAGAGCTTTCTCAAAGGTCATGGTGCCTATGGTACAAGGTATTAAGAACCTTCCGGGATCCGATTCCTTCTGAGGTAATATCTACTGAGCCAAGGCATTCAGTTCATTGATGAGCAATGGAGGTTCATCCTCCCAAGTTTTATTACCAAATAACTTGGTATTCAGCTTTATGATTGCTCCTAGATACCGAGCTACTTGCTCTTCAACAATATCTTCATCCTCATCAGAGGAAGAATACTCATCAGAGCTCATGAATGGCAATAGTAAGTTCAGTGGAATCTTTATGTTCTTTATATGAGCCTCAGATTCTCTTGGTACCTCATTAGGGAACTCCTTAGTGGTCAGTGGACGTCCATTGAGGTCTTCCTCACTGGAAATCACTGCCTCTTCCTCCTCTATAGGTTCGGCCACTTTGAGTATATTGATGGCCTTGCACCCTCTCTTTGGATTCTCTTCTGTATTGCTTGGGGGAGTACTTGGAGGGATTTCAGTAACTTTTTTACTCAGCTGACCCACTTGTGCCTCCAAATTTCTGATGGAGGACCTTGTTTCAGTCATGAAACTGAGAGTGATCTTAGATAGATCAGAGAATATAGTTGCTAAGTCAGAGAGGCTCTGCTTAGAATTCTCTGTCTGTTGTTGAGAAGATGATGGAGAAGGCTTGCTATTGCCAAACCTATTTCTTCCACCATTATTATTATTGAAGCCTTGTTGAGGCTTCTGCTGATCCTTCCATGAGAAATTAGGATGATTCTTCCATGAAGGATTATAGGTGTTTCCATAGGATTCTCCCATGTAATTCACCTCTTCCATTGCAGGATTCTCAGGGTCATAAGCTTCTCCTTCAGAGGAGGCTTCTTTAGTACTGCCAGATGCAGCTTGCATTCCAGTCAAATTCTGAGAAATCAGATTGACCTGCTGAGTCAATATTTTATTCTGAGCGAATATGGCATTCAGAGTATCAATCTCAAGAACTCCTTTCTTCTGAGTCATCCCATTATTCACAGAATTTCTTTCAGAAGTGTACATGAACTGGTTATTTGCAACCATTTCAATGAGTTCCTGGGCTTCTGCAGGTGTTTTCTTCAGATGAAGAGATCCTCCAGCAGAGTGGTCCAATGACATCTTGGACAATTCAGATAGACCATTATAGAATATACATAAGATGCTCCATTCTGAAAGCATGACAAAAGGACACCTTTTGATCAATTGCTTGTATCTTTTCCAAGCTTTATATAGGGATTCACCTTCCTTCTGTCTGAAGGTTTGGACTTCCACTCTAAGCTTGCTCATCTTTTGTGGTGGAAAGAACTTGGCCAAGAAAGCATTGACTAACTTTTCCCAAGATTTCAGGCTTTCTTTAGGTTGTGAGTCTAACCATATCCTAGCTCTGTCTCTTATAGCAAAGGGGAAAAGCATAAGTCTTTAGACCTCGGGATTAACCCCATTGGTCTTAGCAGTGTCACAGATTTTCAAGAATTCAGCTAAGAACTGATGAGGATCTTCCAATGGAAGTCCATAAAACTTACAATTCTGCTGCATTAGAGAAACTAACTGAGGCTTAAGCTCAAAGTTGTTTGCTCCAATTGCAAGAATTGAGATGCTTCTTCCATAGAAGTCGGAAGTTGGTGCAGTAAAGTCACCAAGCATCTTCCTTGCATCTCCACTATTGTTATTGCGTTCGGCTGCCATGTCTACTTCTTTTTCGAAAATTTCTGTAAGGTCCTCTCCAGAGAGTTGTGCTTTAGCTTCTCTTAGCTTCCTCTTCAGAGTCCTTTCAGGTTCAGGATCAGCTTCAACAAGAATGTTCTTATCCTTGTTCCTACTCATATGAAAAAGAAGAGAACAGAAAAGAAGAAGAATCCTCTATGTCACAGTATAGAGATTCCTTTATATGAGTAGAAGAATAGAAGAATAGAAGAATGAGGTAGAGAGAGAATAAGAAGAATTCGAACATAGAGAGAGGGAGAGGGCGAATTATGAGTAGAAGAGAAGTGTTAGTAAATAAATAAACAAAATAGAAAGAGATGAGAGGGAGTATTTGAATTTTAAGAAGAGGGAAAAGAAAAATATTTTTATTTTTATTTAATTAATTAAGTTAGAATTCGAAATTTAAGAAGAGAAACAAAGGCAAATTGAAAACTAAATGAATTAATTAATTAAAAAGATTTTTGAAAAATTTGTTAGTTAGTTTTTGAAATTAATGAGAGAGAGAAGTAGTTAGAAAAAGATTTTGAAATTAAAATTTTAAAAAGATATGATTGAAACTTATTTTAAAAAATATTTGAAAAAGAAATTAAAAAGATTTGATTTTTAAAATTAAAGTTGATGACTTGACTAACAAGAAACTAAAAGGTATGATTCTAGAATTTAAAGATTGAACCTTTCTTAACAAAAAAGTAACAAACTTGAAATTTTTTAATCGAAACATTAAATGTTAGCAATAATTTCGAAAATATGAAATAAAAATAAGAAAAAGATTTTGAAAATTTATTTTGAAGAATTTTCGAAAAACATGAAAGAAAAATTAAAAAGATTTGATTTTGAAAAAGATTTGAAAAGATAGAATTTTTAAATTGAAATTTTGACTTGACTAACAAGAAACAACTAAATTTAAAAAATTTTGACCAAGTCAACTCAAAATTTCGAAATTTATGAGAAGAATAAGGAGAAGATATTTTTTTTTATTTTTGAATTTTTAATGAGGAGAGAGAAAAACAACGAAATGAAACAAAACATAAAAAGTTAAGATCAAAATAAATAATGCATGCAAGAACACTTTGAATGTCAAGATGAACACCAAGAACACTTTGAAGATCATGATGAACATCAAGAACATACTTTTGAAAATTTTTAAGAAAAGAAAGACATGCAAGACACCAAACTTAGGAATTTTTGTACTATGGACGCTAACAATTTGAAAATGCATATGAAAAACAAGAAAAGACACAAAACAAGAAAAATTACAGATCAAACAAGGAAAATCATCAAGAACAACTTGAAGATCAAAGGAGAACACAATGCATATATTTTCGAAAATTTAAGAAAAATTAAAACAAATGCAATTGACACCAAACTTAAATATTGACACAAGACTCAAACAAGAAACACAAAATTTTTGGTTTTTATGATTTTATTAAATTTTTTTGTATTTTTTTTTTAAATTATTTTGGAAAAATAAAATAAAGAAATTCAAAATTTTTAATAAGAATTCGAGGATTCATGCAATGTTATTCTAAAGCTCCGGTCTAAAAGAATTAGACATGGCCAAATGGCCAGCCAAGCTTTAGCATAACAAATACAGACATGTCCTTTCTACAGTGGAAAGTGGAAACCTCAGTCCAAAAGATTAGACATGGCTTAACAGCCAGCCAGGCTTCAACATATCCCATGAAGCTCTAGAATTCATTCTTAAAAATTTTTATGAATTTTTTGAAAACTAAATATTTTTTTCGAAAATAAAAATAAAAAGCTTAAACATAAAATAAAATTACCCAATCTAAGCAACAAGATGAACCGTCAGTTGTCCAAACTCGAACAATCCCCGGCAATGGCGCCCAAAACTTGGTGCACGGAATTGTGATCACACTTTTCACAACTCCGCACAACTAACCAGCAAGTGCACTGGGTCGTCCAAGTAATACCTTACGTGAGTAAGGGTCGATCCCACGGAGATTGTCGGCTTGAAGCAAGCTATGGTCATCCTGTAAATCTTAGTCAGGCGGATTCAAATGGTTATGAGGTTTTGATAATTAAAAGATAAATAAAATGTAAATTAAAATAAAGATACTTATGTAATTCATTGGTGGGAATTTCAGATAAGCGTTTGGAGATGCTTTGTTGCTTCTGAACCTCTGCTTTCCTACTGTCTTCATCCAATCATGCGTGCTTCTTTCCATGGCAAGCTGTATATCCTCTCGGATGAAAAATACCAGGTACGATTTCTGCACGGCTAATCAACTGTCGAATTTCTCGTCTCGGATGAAAAATACCAGGTATAGCTACCGCACAGCTAATCATCTGTCGGTTCTCACTAGCGTCGGAATAGGATCTCTCTATCCTTTTGCACACTGTCATTGCGCCCAACATTCGCAAGTTTGAAGCTTGTCACAGTCATCCCTTCCCAGATCCTACTCGGAATACCACAAACAAGGTTTAGACTTTCCGGATCTCAGGAATGTTGCCAATTGGTTCTAGCCTATACCACGAAGGTACTAATCTCATGGACTCGGTCCGTGGATCAGAGACCCAAGAGATTATACTCCGGCTGTCGTTCAATGACTACGTTGAACATCATGTTGACCACTTGTGGTGTTTAGGCACGCGGATCTTGGCTAAGCGAGTAACGAAGATAGTGGGTGATTGTCACGGGTCACCCTTTCATTCAGACTTAACTGAATTAAGTACGAGTATATCTTGGAGAAGAAGTAAGTTTGAATTGTAAGAAAAACAATAGTAAAAAGTGTGCAAATACAATAGTAAAAAGTGCCATTTATACTAAACTAGTTACTATGGATTACAGAAAATAAGTAACTAAGTGCAGATAGTGCAGAAATTCACTTTCGGGGCCCACTTGGTGTGTGCTTGGGCTGAGCATTGAGCTTTACACGTGCATAGGTCTTTTCTAGAGTTAAACGCCAGCTTGGATGCCAGTTTGGGCGTTTAACTCCAGTTCTGGTGCTAGTTATGGCGTTTTACACCAGAAAAGGGTCTCTGGTGGGCGTTTTAATGCCAGTTTGCGCCATCAAATCTCAGGAAAAGTATAAACTATTATATATTTCTCGAAAGCTCAAGATGTCTACTTTCCAATGCAATTGATAGCGTACCAATTGGGCCTCTATAGCTCCAGAAAATCCACTTAGAGTGCAAGAGGGTCAGAATCTAACAGCATCTGCAGTCCTTTCTCAGCCTCTGAATCAAACTTTTGCTCAGATCCCTCAATTTCAGCCAGAAAATATCTGAAATTACAGAAAAATACACAAACTCATAGTAAAGTCCAGAGATGTGATTTTTGCATAAAAACTAATAAAACTATAATAAAAAGTAATTAAAACATACTAAAAACTATATAAAAACAATGCCAAGAAGCGTATAAATTATCCGCTCATCAGCAGCAAACAGGTGTCACGTGTGCGCATGAGCCATGCGCACACGTGGTGAGCATAGCACGTCACGTGTACGCATGAGTCATGCGTATGCGTGATCATGCGCATTGGCCTCTCACGCGCACGTATGGCTACTCGCGCATGCGTCATTAAAATGTCACGACACGTGTACGCGTGGGCCACGCGTACGGGTGGATGTTCGTTTCCCAAAAATTCGCAGAATGCCCAGAAAGCTGCATAACTAGTATTTTAACACCTGCATAACACAGTTTTATACACCAAATTTCCGTTGTTCATAACGTTCTCTACAAAATTCCGTTTTCCACAAAATTGATATCGTTCAAAAGCTTATAAAACCATCTTTCATTTGAAACAAAGCACATTTCCATCCAATATTTGAGAAGCAAGTTATGGACTCCCAAAGCTCACCAAAATTCACTTTTTACCAAATAACACCCAAACCTCATTTTCACCAAATTCCTTGCCCATAAAACCTACATATTTTTAACATATCAAGTCCCATTTCATTAATACTATCCACTAGTACATTAATATTCACACCAATACATAAAACTCATACATTAATCATAAATCCACCCTTTCCAACCATAAGCTTCCATTTTAAAATTCATTAACAACCACTCATAAATCACCTTTAACTAACTCAACAAGCCATAATCACCAAATTCCATTAACCTATATCAAAATCATCATCAACCTTTCATTAGCAAATCCAAGAACACATATTCAACAATGTCAATATCTCTTGCTCATAATTTTCAACACAAGCTCAAGCATTAATATAACCATCATCATCACAAAGCCAACCATTTAACGCATTAATTTGTCCAACATCATCACAAAGCTAACCATTTAATACATTGTACCATTTCAACTTAACCTATGGTTCTCTAGCTTAATTTTTCACACAACACCTTAAATGTTAAACGCGCGAAACCTAAACCATACCTTGGCCGATCACTTTATTCAATCTAAGGTAGCCTCACAAGCTAGAATATATCCCCCCAAGCTCAAAGAACCAGCCGCAAGCCGAGCTTCAATCACCAATAAACCTCCAAATACTCACTTTTCAATTCCAATGCATATATATGAACTTCACACCTAATACACACATATATTCCAAATTCAGATTTTACCTAATGGATTCAAAATTAAAGTTCCACAAGCTCCTAGAATCTTTACCTAGAATTTTTACCGCTCCTACACGCGAAGCAACTCAAACCCAGTAAGCACCACAAGCTAAATCAAACCTAGAACATCAAAATTGGCAAAATCTCACCATAGAGTTTCAATTTCAAGAATAGAAAAGGGATAGAGATTCTGGAACAAAAATGGAGCTTACCGGTGAAATTGATCCGACAGAAATGTAGAGCTCGACGCGCTGGACGCGTGACCGCGAATGGTGCGGCGATCGGTGCTCAAACGAGGAAGTTCTAGAGGATGCAAGGAATGGTGAGGGTTTGGAGCTCTCATCTCCCCCTTGCTGTTTTCAGTGTAATTCTTAGCTGAATGGGGAAGAAGATGGCTCTGTTCCTTTAAGTGTTTGGGTCCGGTTGGACCCACGGGCCCGGTTTGGGCCCCAGTTTAACCGGTTCGGCCCTTCCGGTCCGATTTTAGGCCAAATTTTTTGAAATTTGTATCAAAATTCTCGTTTTGAGGAGCTCTATCATGTTTTAATATTAATTTTGCATTTTTAATTTTCCTATTTAAAATTTGATTTATTGACTAATTATTTACCGATTTTAGTGGGGTTTACATCCTACCCACCTAATTAGGAATTTTGTCCTCAAAATTAAGAGTGAGTTACCTGAAAAGAGGTGTGGGTAGACCTTCCGCATCTCTAACTCAAGATCCCAGGTATGTTCTTCAATACCAGCCTGACTCCAAGCTACTTTCACCAAAGAAACCTCTTTTCCGCGTAGACGCTCAATGCTGGTATCATCAATTCTAACCGGAGTTACTGGAAGCGTCAGATCTTCTCTCAATTGAACTGATTCCGGCTCTAGGACATGACTAGGATCAAAAGTGTATTTACAAAGCTGCGATACGTGAAACACGTCATTCAGGTTTGAAAGATGTGGTGGTAAAGCGATCCTATACGCTACTGGTCCAACTCTCTTCAGGATTTCAAACGGCCCAATGTAACGGGGATTTAACTTCTTAGTTTTGATGGATCTTCCTATTCCAGTTGTCAGAGTAACCTTCAGGAAGACGTGTTCTCCTTCCTCAAACTCTAAAAGCTTCCACATTTGGTCAGCATAGCTTTTTTGACGGCTTTGAGCCACAAGTATTCGACTACGGATTTTCTTTATTTGCTCAGTGGTTTCACTTATCATTTCAGGCCCTGTCAAGCTCTTTTCTCCTACTTCATACCAACATAATGGAGATTGACATTTTCTTCCGTATAAAGCTTCATACGGAGCCATTCCAATGCTTGCATGATAGTTTTTGTTATAAGCAAACTCTACCAAAGGCATATATCGATCCCAGCTCTCCGGTTGGTCCAAAAGACAAGCTCTTAGCATATCTTCCAAGGTTTGGATTGTTCTTTCTGATTGGCCATCCATCTGAGGATGATATGCAGTACTTAGGCTTAATTGAGTGCCAAAAGCTCGTTGAAAAGCTCCCCAGAACCGTGATGTGAAGCAAGGATCTCTATCAGATACAATGGTGGAAGGTACACCATGTAACCTCACAATCTTCTTTATGTATAATCGCGCTAACTCCTCCATAGTACAACTTATCCGAATAGGCAAAAAATGAGCTCCCTTGGTCAGTCGATCTACAACAACCCAAATAGCATCACAATCTGTCTGAGTCCTTGGTAAACCCAACACAAAATCCATAGCAATGCTTTCCCATTTCCACTGTGAAATCTCCAAAGGTTGAAGGGTTCCTGCTGGTCTTTGGTGTTTGATGAGCGGATATTTTATACGCTTTTGGGGTTAATTTCATATAGTTTTTAGTATATTCTAGTTAGTTTTTAGTTTATTTCCATTAGTTTTTAGGAAAAATTCATATTTCTGGACTTTACTATGAGTTGTGTGTTTTTCTGTAATTTCAGGTATTTTTCTGGCTGAAATTGAGGGAGCTGAGCAAAAATCTGATTAAGGCTGAAAAAGGACTGCTGATGCTGTTGGATTCTGACCTCCCTGCACTAAAAGTGGATTTTCTGGAGATACAGAACTCGAAATGGCGCGCTTCTAATTGCGTTGGAAAGTAGACATCCAGGGCTTTCCAGCAATATATAATAGTCCATACTTTGCTCAAGAATAGATGACGTAAACTGGCGTTCAACGCCACTTCTCTGTCCAATTTTGGCGTCCAGCGCCAGAAAAGGATCAAAAGTTGGAGTTCAATGCCAAAAATGGATCCAAACCTGGCATTGAACGCCCAAAACAGCCTTATGCACGTGAAATATTAAAGTCTCAGCCCCAGCACATACCAAGTGGGCCCCAAAAGTGGATCTCTGCACCATCTGTCATAGCCTACTCACATTTTGTAAACCTAGGCTACTAGTTTAGTATTTAAACAACTTTTAGAAACTTATTTTGTATCTGATGACATTTTTAGATCTGAACTTTGTACTCTTAGACGGCATGAGTCTCTAAACTCCATTGTTGGGGGTGAGGAGCTCTGCTGTGTCTCGATGAATTAATGCAAGTATTCCTGTTTTCTATTCAAACATGCGTGTTCCTATCTAAGATATTCATTCGCACTTCAACATGAATGTGATGAACGTGACAATCATCATCATTCCCCACGAACGCGTGCCTGACAACCACTTCCATTCCACCGTAGAATGAATGAATATCTCTTGGATCTCTTAATCAGAATCTTCGTGGTATAAGCTAGATTGATGGCGGTATTCATGAGAGTCCGGAAAGTCTAAACCTTGTCCGTGGTATTCCGAGTAGGGCTCTGGGATTGAATGATTGTGACGTGCTTCAAACTCGTGAGTGCTGGGCGTAGTGACAGACGCAAAAGGATAGTAAATCCTATTCCGGTACGATTGAGAACCTGCAGATGATTAGCCGTGCGGTGACAGCGCACCTGGACCCTTTTCACTGGAAGGATGGATGGTAGCCATTGACAACGGTGATCCACCAACACACAGCTTGCCATAGAAGGACGTGCGTGTGTGAATCAGAGGACAGAGGAAAGCAGAGATTTAGAAGACAAAACATCTCCAAAACTCCAACATATTCTCCATTACTGCATAACAAGTAACCTTTAACCCATGCTCTCTTGTTTATTCGCAATTTAACTGATAAATACAATTGACTTCCTGACTAAGAATTGCAAGATAACCATAGATTGCTTCAAACCAACAATCTCCGTGGGATTCGACCCTTACTCATGTAAGGTATTACTTGGACGACCCAGTGCACTTGCTGGTTAGTGGTACGAGTTGTGAAAAGTGTGATTCATAATTTGTGCGCCAAGTTTTTGGCGCCGTTGCCGGGGATTGTTCGTGTTTGAACAACTAAAGGTTTATTTTGTTTCTTAGATTAGGAAAATTTTTCTTTTTTTTTTAGAGTCTCTTATTATTGTTCTTGGTTAAAAATATCCTTCTTCAAAGCAAGTGTTACATTTATTGCCCAATTGGCTAGACTGTTGGTTTATGTTCTTGATGATTGGGAACCAGTTTTATTAAAAATCTTTTTCAAAAAAATAAATAAATAAATAAATAATTTTTCTATTAAATTCTGTGTCAAACTTTAAGTTTGGTGTTCTCTTGTTGATTTTTCTTTGTTTTTCGAAAATTTTACTTTAGTTTTCTAAAAATTTTAAGTTTGGTGTTATTTCTTCACGTTCTTGTGTTCTTGTGAGTCTTCAAAGTGTTCTTGAGTTTTCCTTGTGTCTTGATCTTAAAATTTTAAGTTTGGTGTTCCTTGGTGTTTTCCCTCCAAAATTTTCGAAAACAAGGAGCATTAGATCTAAAAAATTTTAAGTCTTGTGCTATTTATTGTTTTTCTCTTTCCTCACTAAATTCAAAAATATCTTTTCTCTCTAATTTTAAAACAAATTTTTGAAAATTATTTTTAAAAATTCTGATTTTCTTTTAAATTTAAAATCTTTTCCAAATCATATCTTTTTCAAAACTTCCTCATCACTTTCTCTCCCCTCATTTTTTTCGAAAATCTTCACTTATTTTTATTTAACTTATTTTAATTTATTTTATTTTCGAAATAAATAAATAAATAAATAAAAATAAAAATATTTTTTTTTACATCATCTTCCCTTCTCCATCATGGATCTAAGTGGAAATGAACAGTCCAGGAGGACTCTGGGGTCATATGCTAACCCCTCTACTGCTTCATATGGGAGTAGTATCTGCATACTCTCCATTGGAGTCAGTAGCTTTGAGTTGAATCCTCAACTCATTATCATGGTGCAGCAAAATTGCCAGTATTCCGGTCTTCCACAGGAAGAACCTACAGAGTTTCTGGCACAGTTCTTACAAATTGCTGACACAGTACATGATGAGGAAATAGATCAGGATGTCTACAGACTATTACTGTTTCCATTTACTGTGAAAGATCAAGCTAAGAGGTGGTTAAATAACCAACCTAAGGCCAGCATAAGGACATGGAAACAGTTGACAGAAAAATTCCTGAATCAATACTTTCCCCCAAAACGGATGACACAGCTAAGGCTGGACATCCAAAGCTTTAAACAAGGAGATAAGGAATCTCTTTATGATGCCTGGGAGAGATACAGAGAGATGCTACGAAAATGCCCCTCTGAAATGTTTTCAGAGTGGGTTCAGTTAGACATCTTCTATTATGGGCTTGCAGAAGAAGCTCAGATGTCTTTAGATTACTCAGCTGGTGGATCTATCCACATGAGAAAGACAATTGAAGAGGCTCAAGAGCTCATTGATACAGTTGCCAGGAATTAGCATCTGTACTTAAGTAGTGACCCTTCCATGAAAGAAGAGGTTAAGACAGTAACTGCTGAACTCAGTCCTGTAAAACAAGCTGCTGAATTCAATCAGCAATTGGACTTTCTAACAAAGCAGTTAGCCGAATTCAAAGATAGACTACAAGAGACAAGGATGGCTAATATACATATGGAAGAACAGTTTAAGCAAACAAAACAGCAGCTGTCAAGGCAAATAACAGAAGAATGCCAAGCAGTTCAATTAAGAAGTGGGAAAACATTAAATACCCCACCTCAAAGCAGCAAAAAGCTAAGAAATGAGCAAACCACCCAAAATTCACCTGAGGACAGTAAGAGCCCAGGGAAAAGTAATTCTGGAACTAAAACGCTAGAAATTTGG
This sequence comes from Arachis hypogaea, assembly GCF_003086295.3. Taxonomy (NCBI): domain Eukaryota; kingdom Viridiplantae; phylum Streptophyta; class Magnoliopsida; order Fabales; family Fabaceae; genus Arachis; species Arachis hypogaea. The sequence continues at coordinate 50,147,256 of NC_092053.1, forward strand.
TGGAAGGCTGGCACTGAACGCCCAGACCATGCTCAGGACTGGCGTTCAATGCCAGAAACAAGGCAGGACTGGCGTTCAACGCCAGAAATAGGCAAGGATCTGGCGTTGAACGCCCAAAATGGGCAAAATCTGGCGCTGAACGCCCAAAATGGGCACAGTTTTGGCGTTCAGATGCCAAGAACAGACAAGGAGCTAGCGTCCAATTTCACTCCAGCTTCTAACTCTGGCACTCAATTGCCAGTGAGGGATCAGACACACACAAGTGCTGATAACAACCCCTCTAAAAAGGCTTCTTCAACCACTTCTGTAGGCAATAAACCTACAGCAACTAAGGTTGAGGAATATAAAGCCAAGATACCTTATCCTCAAAAACTCCGGAAAGAGGAGCAGGATAAGCAATTTGTTCGCTTTGCAGATTATCTCAGGACTCATGAAATAAAGATTCCATTTGCAGAGGCACTTGAGCAAATACCTTCTTATGCCAAGTTCATGAAAGAGATCTTGAGTCATAAAAAGGATTGGAGAGAAACAGAAAGAGTTCTCCTCACTGAAGAATGCAGTGCAGTCATTCTGAAAAGATTTCCTGAAAAGCTTAAAGACCCTGGAAGTTTTCTGATACCATGCACACTAGAAGGTAATTGCACCAAGACAGCTTTATGTGATCTTGGAGCAAGCATCAACCTAATACCGGCATCCACTATCAGAAAGCTTGGCTTAACTGATGAAGTTAAACCAACCCGGATATGTCTCCAACTTGCTGATGGCTCCACTAAATACCCATCAGGCGTGATTGAAGACATGATTGTCAGAGTTGGGCCATTCGCCTTTCCCACTGACTTTGTTGCGCTGGAAATGGAGGAGCACAAGAGTGCTACTCTCATTCTAGGAAGACCCTTCCTAGCAACTGGACAATCCCTCATTGACGTCCAACAGGGGGAAATAACCCTGAGAGTCAATGATGATGAGTTTAAGTTGAACGCTGTCAAAGCCATGCAGAATCCAGACACATCAACAGACTGCATGAAAGTTGATCTTATTGACTCCTTGGTAGAAGAGATCAACATGGTTGAGAGTCTCGAATCAGAGTTGGAAGACATCTTTAAAGATGTTCAGCCTGATTTGGAAGATTCAGAGGACATGAAAGAGCCTCTGAAATCTCTTCTGGAAGAGGAAAAACCTCCTAAACCCGAGCTCAAGCCATTACCACCATCCTTGAAATACGCAATTTTGGGAGAAGGTGACACTTTTCCAGTGATCATAAGCTCTGCTTTAAATTCACAGGAAGAGGAAGCACTTATTCAAGTACTGAGGACACACAAGACAGCTCTTGGGTGGTCCATAGGTGACCTTAAGGGCATAAGCCCAGCTAGATGCATGCACAAAATCTTATTGGAGGATAATGCTAAACCAGTGGTTCAACCACAGAGACGGCTAAATCCAGCCATGAAGGAAGTGGTGCAGAAAGAGGTCACCAAATTACTAAAGGCTGGGATCATTTATCCTATTTCTGATAGCCCCTGGGTGAGCCCTGTCCAAGTCATCCCAAAAAAGGGAGGCATGACAGTGATTCATAATGAAAAAAATGAACTGGTTCCTACAAGAACAGTTACAGGGTGGCGCATGTGTATTGACTACAGAAGGCTCAATACAGCCACCAGAAAGGATCATTTTCCTTTACCATTCATAGACCAAATGCTAGAAAGACTGGCAGGTCATGATTATTACTGCTTTTTGGATGGCTACTCAGGCTATAACCAGATTGCAGTAGATCCCCAGGATCAAGAGAAAACAGCATTCACATGTCCATCTGGAGTGTTTGCTTATAGAAGGATGCCATTTGGGCTGTGTAATGCGCCTGCAACCTTCCAGAGATGCATGCTCTCTATTTTCTCTGATATGGTGGAAAAATTTCTGGAATTCTTCATGGATGACTTCTCAGTATATGGAAACTCATTCAGCTCCTGTCTTGATCACCTGAAACTTGTTCTGAAGAGATGCCAAGAGACCAACCTAGTTTTAAATTGGGAAAAATGTCACTTCATGGTGACTGAAGGGATTGTCTTGGGCATAAAATCTCAAACAAGGGAATAGAGGTGGATCAAGCAAAAATAGAGGTAATTGAAAAATTACCACCACCTGCCAATGTTAAGGCAATCAGAAGCTTTCTGGGGCATGCAGGATTCTATAGAAGGTTTATAAAGGATTTTTCAAAAATCGCAAAACCTCTGAGTAATCTGCTAGCTGCTGACATGCCATTTGTGTTTGACACAGAGTATCTGCAGGCGTTTGAAACGCTGAAAGCTAAGCTGGTCACAGCACCAGTTATTTTTGCACCAGACTGGACACTACCATTTGAGCTAATGTGTGATGCCAGTGATCACGCCATTGGTGCAGTATTGGGACAGAGGCATGACAAGCTTCTGCACGTCATTTATTATGCTAGTCGCGTTTTAAATGATGCCCAGAAAAATTACACAACCACAGAAAAAGAATTACTTGCAGTGGTTTATGCCATTGACAAGTTCAGATCATACTTAGTAGGATCAAAAGTGATTGTGTATACTGATCATGCTGCTCTTAAATATTTACTCACAAAGCAGGATTCAAAACCCAGGCTCATCAGATGGGTGTTGCTTCTGCAAGAGTTTGATATAGAAATAAGAGACAGAAAAGGGACAGAGAACCAAGTGGCTGATCATCTGTCCCGGATAGAGCCAGTAGAAGGGACGCCCCTCCCCTCTCTTGAGATCTCTGAGACTTTTTCGGATGAGCATTTATTTGCCATTCAGGAAACACCATGGTTTGCCGATATTGCAAACTATAAAGCTGCAAGGTTCATACCCAAGGAGTACAACAGGATACAAAAGAAGAAATTAACTACTGATGCAAAGTACTACTTGTGGGATGAACCTTATCTCTTTAAGAGATGTGCAGACGGAATAATCCGTAGGTGTGTGCCTAGAGAAGAAGCACAGAGGATCCTGTGGCATTGCCATAGATCTCAATATGGAGGCCATTTCGGAGGTGAGCAAACAGCCACCAAGGTCCTCCAATGTGGTTTCTATTGGCCCACACTCTATAAAGATTCCCGAGAGTTTGTACGTAACTGTGACAATTGCCAAAGAGCTGGTAATCTGCCTCATGGTTACGCCATGCCTCAACAAGGAATCTTGGAAATTGAGTTGTTTGACGTATGGGGAATTGACTTCATGGGACCTTTCCCACCATCATACTCAAACACTTATATTCTGGTGGCGTTTGACTATGTATCAAAATGGGTTGAGGCCATTGCCACACCCACCAATGATACTAAAACAGTGCTGAAGTTCCTCCAGAAACATATCTTTAGCAGGTTTGGTGTCCCTAGAGTACTAATCAGTGATGGGGGCACTCACTTCTGCAATAAACAGCTTTACTCTGCCATGGTTCGGTATGGAATTCGCCATAAGGTGGCTACTCCATATCATCCACAAACTAATGGGCAAGCCGAAGTCTCTAACAGAGAATTAAAGAGAATCCTAGAACGGACAGTAAGTACCCGTAGAAAGGATTGGGCAAGGAGCTTGGATGATGCTCTGTGGGCTTACAGAACAGCATTCAAGACCCCTATAGGGACCTCTCCATACCAACTTGTGTATGGTAAGGCATGTCACCTGCCCGTGGAACTGGAACATAAAGCCTATTGGGCAACCAGATTCCTAAACTTTGATGCCAAATTAGCTGGAGAAAAAAGATTGCTCTAGCTAAATGAGCTAGAGGAATTCAAATTCACTGCTTTCAAAAATGCCAAGCTTTATAAAGAAAAATAAAAAAAGTGGCATGACAGAAAGCTGTCATCTAGAATCTTTGAACCAGGACAAAAGGTCCTGTTGTTCAACTCTAGGCTCAGGCTATTCCCTGGGAAACTGAAGTCCCGGTGGAGGGGACCATATGTGATTACAAGTGTATCACCATATGGTTATGTGGAGCTTCAGGATATTGATTCTGATAAGAAGTTCATTGTCAATGGACAGAGAATCAAGCATTATCTTGAAAGCAACGTTGAGCAAGAGTTCTCAAGGCTGAGGCTAGATTAAAAGCTCAGCAAGGTCTAGCTAAAGACAATAAAGAAGCGCTTGCTGGGAGGCAACCCAGCCATGGGGCATCAATCCTCTAAGCACTTTGCCCTATTTTTATTTTTATTTGTTTATATAGAGTTCATTGATAACAAGGTAAAGAATCAATTGCATAAGTTCACAGGGTTACAGAAGGAATCTGCACACAAAACAGAGAAAAAGAGCTCACTGGCAAGAAAACGCCAGTAAGAGCCTATTTTGGGCGTTCAGCGCACAAAAGGGGCAGCCACTGGGCGCTGAATGCCAGTAAGGGTAGCAATCTGGCGTTCAATTCCAGAAAAGGGCAACAACTGGACGTTGAACGCCCAGGAGATTAGCATTTGGGCGTTGAACGCCCAAAACAGGCAGTGTTTGGGCGTTCAACCGCCAGGATGATGGGGAGGTGGCAAACTCATTTTTCTTCATATTTTTTCATTCTAATCTTGATTTTCATACTTCAATTCATGATTTCTTGCATAAACATGTTAAGAACCCTGATTTCTAAAATCCCTAATTTCTAAAAATCCTACTTCAAAAATATCAAATATATCTTAATCCATAAGCACAAACCCTCTTTGCAAATTCAATCCAACTCTTTTCAACTCTTTTTAAAAACAAATCTATCTTTTCAACTTATCAATATCTTTTTCAAAATCTCCACTTTATCTTTTTCAAAATCTAGATTTATCTTTTTCAAAAATCTTTCATATCTTTTCAATTTTAAACTATATCCTCTCTTATCATATCTTCTATCTTATCTTTTCCAAATCAATCTCTTTTATCATATCTTTATCTCTTTTTTCGAAAACCCACCCTCCCTCCCTTTAAATTTGGGTTCGGCCTCCCTCCCCTTCCATCAACAATTGCACCTAGCTCTCCTTCTATCCCTCTCCTTTCTTTTCTTTTGCTTGAGGACAAGCAAACCTCTAAGTTTGGTGTGTTTATCCGCGATCACTAAGATCATGTCTCCTAAAGGAAAACAACCCACTCCAAGAGGCAAGAAAGAGAGCGTTCCAAAACCACTTTGGAATCAAGGGAAGTTCTTATCTAAAGAACATTCAGACCATTATAACAAAATAATGGGTCTGAGATCAGTGATCCCGGAAGTTAGATTCGATCTGAAGGAAGATGAATATCCGGAGATCCAGGAACAAATTCGAATCAGGAACTGGGAAGTCCTAGCTAATCCTGAAACGAAAGTGGGAAGGAATATGGTCCAGGAGTTCTATGCTAATATGTGGCAGACTGACAAGAAAAAACTATCTGGAACTACTTTCTATGAATATCGGACCATGGTCAGAGGAAAGATTGTTCATACCACCCCTGACAAGATCAGAGAGATCTTAAAGCTACCTCAGCTGAAAGATGATCCAGACTCCTTCAACAGGAGAATGATGAGAACAGACAAGGGCCTGGATAAGATTCTAGAGGACATATGTATCCCTGGAGCCAAGTGGACCACCAACACAAAGGGTGTCCCAAATCAACTCAAGAGAGAAGATCTCAAACCAGTCGCCAGAGGATGGCTGGACTTCATTGGGCATTCTCTGTTGCCTACTAGAAACCGTTCTGAAGTCACAGTTAAAAGAGCAGTGATGATCCATTGCATCATGATGGGAAAAGAAGTGGAAGTTCATCAGCTGATCTCAGCTGAACTCTACAAAATTGCTAACAAAATTTCTAAAGAGGCCAGGTTGGCTTATCCAAGCGTGATTTCTCTGCTCTGCAAGGACGCTGGAGTAAGGATGGGAATAACTCAGTATATCTCAGTTGAGAAACCAATCACCAAAGCATCAATGGAAAAACAACAAGCACAGGATGATCCCACCAAGAAGAAAACACAGGAATTTCTCCCAGAAATCCCTCAATCTGAATACTGGGAGTATCTTGAGACATCTGTTACCAAGATACGGGAAGCTATGGAACAAATAATAAAAGAACAAAAGGAACACGGTCAAATTCTTACCTATATGTTTAAAGAACAAGAAGAGCAAGGGCGTGACTTAAGGGAATTGAAACGCCAGAAGTTATCTCTTAAAGGACCAAGCACCCCACAGATCAGAGAAACACCCACTTCCCAGAATAAAGGTTGTTAAATTCCAATTTCTGCTTTAACTCTGTGATAGTGTCATTATAGAAGTTCACCTTAGGAGTCATATAGTAGTAATTAGTATCTATTTTGATTTTATCTCCAATTAAGCCATAGTTTATTTTTCTCATCATCAGCAAACATGAATAAAATAGTAGATCTTTTGAATAAGAGGCAATAAAATTTCGAGTTTTAATAAGAGAAATTCCAATTAGTTACATGTGGTGGCAATACTTTCTGTCTTCTGAATGAATGCTTGAACAGTGCATATGTCTTTTGAATTTGTTGTTTAAGACTGTTAAATATGTTGGCTCTTGAAAGAATGATGAACATGAGACATGTTATTGATAATCTGAAAAATCATAAAAATGATTCTTGAAGCAAGAAAAAGCAGCAAAAAAAAAAAAGAAGAAAAAGCCAATAGCCCTTAAAACCAAAAGGCAAGGGTAATAAAAAGGATCCCAAGGCTTTGAGCATCAGTGGATAGGAGGGCCTAAGGGAATAAAATCCTGGCCTAAGCGGCTAAACCAAGCTGTCCCTAACCATGTGCTTGTGGCGTGAAGGTGTCAAGTGAAAACTTGAGACTGAGCGGTTAAAGTCAAGGTCCAAAGCAGAAAGAAGAGTGTGCTTAAGAACTCTGGACACCTCTAATTGGGGACTTTAGCAAAGCTGAGTCACAATCCAAAGGGTTCACCCAATTATGTGTCTGTGGCATTTATGTATCCGGTGGTAATACTGGAAAACAAAGTGCTTAGGGCCACGGCCAAGACTCATGAAATAGCTGTGTTCAAGAATCATCATACTGAAATAGGAGAATCAATAACACTATCTGAATTCTAAGTTCCTATAGATGCCAATCACTCTGAGCTTCAATGGATAAAGTGAGATGCCAAAACTGTTCGGAAGCAAAAAGCTACTAGTCCCGCTCATCTAATTAGAATCTGAGCTTCACTCAAAAAATCTAAGATATTATTGCTTCTCAACCTATTAGTCTTCTATTTTATTTGTCTAGTTGCTTGAGGACAAGCAACAGTTTAAGTTTGGTGTTGTGATGAGCGGATATTTTATACGCTTTTTGGGGTTAATTTCATATAGTTTTTAGTATATTCTAGTTAGTTTTTAGTTTATTTCCATTAGTTTTTAGGAAAAATTCATATTTCTGGACTTTACTATGAGTTGTGTGTTTTTCTGTAATTTCAGGTATTTTTCTGGCTGAAATTGAGGGAGCTGAGCAAAAATCTGATTCAGGCTGAAAAAGGACTGCTGATGCTGTTGGATTCTGACCTCCCTGAACTCAAAGTGGATTTTCTGGAGCTACAGAACTCGAAATGGCGCGCTTTTAATTGCGTTGGAAAGTATACATCCAGGGCTTTCCAGCAATATATAATAGTCCATACTTTGCTCAAGGATAGATGACGTAAACTGGCGTTCAACGCCAGTTCTCTGTCCAATTTTGGCGTCCAGCGCCAGAAAAGGATCAAAAGTTGGAGTTCAACGCCAGAAATGGATCCAAACCTGGCGTTGAACGCCCAAAACAGCCTTATGCATGTGAAATGTTTAAGTCTCAGCCCTAGCACACACCAAGTGGGCCCCAGAAGTGGATCTCTGCACCATCTGTCATAGCCTACTCACTTTTTGTAAACCTAGGCTACTAGTTTAGTATTTAAACAACTTTTAGAAACTTATTTTGTATCTGATGACATTTTTAGATCTGAACTTTGTACTCTTAGACGGCATGAGTCTCTAAAATCCATTGTTGGGGGTGAGGAGCTCTGCTGTGTCTCGATGAATTAATGCAAGTATTCCTGTTTTCTATTCAAACATGCGTGTTCCTATCTAAGATATTCATTCGCACTTCAACATGAATGTGATGAACGTGACAATCATCATCATTCCCCCACGAATGCGTGCCTGACAACCACTTCCGTTCCACCGTAGAATGAATGAATATCTCTTGGATCTCTTAATCAGAATCTTCGTGGTATAAGCTAGATTGATGGCGGTATTCATGAGAGTCCGGAAAGTCTAAACCTTGTCCGTGGTATTCCGAGTAGGGCTCTGGGATTGAATGACTGTGACGTGCTTCAAACTCGTGAGTGTTGCGCGTAGTGACAGACGCAAAAGGATAGTAAATCCTATTCCGGTACGATTGAGAACCTGCAGATGATTAGCCGTGCGGTGACAGCGCACCTGGACCCTTTTCACTGGAAGGATGGATGGTAGCCATTGACAACGGTGATCTACCAACACACAGCTTGCCATAGAAGGACGTGCGTGCGTGAATCAGAGGACAGAGGAAAGCAGAGATTCAGAAGACAAAGCATCTCCAAAACTCCAACATATTCTCCATTACTGCATAACAAGTAACCTTTAACCCATGCTCTCTTGTTTATTCGCAATTCAACTGATAAATACAATTGACTTCCTGACTAAGAATTGCAAGATAACCATAGATTGCTTCAAACCAACAATCTCCGTGGGATTCGACCCTTACTCACGTAAGGTATTACTTGGACGACCCAGTGCACTTGCTGGTTAGTGGTACGAGTTGTGAAAAATGTGATTCATAATTTGTGCACCAGTGTTCAATTTTGACTTTCTGACAAGTTAGGCACTTGGAAACATGCAACACCACATCATTTTTCATTCCTGGCTACCAGAACATCATTTTTAGGTCTTGGTACATCTTGGTGCTTCCCGGATGAATGGAGAACCCACTATTGTGAGCTTCCTCCGATATGCTCTATCGCTAATTCCCGACATCTTGCACAATTATCCAACCCTTGAACCTCCACAACCCATCTTTATCTTCTGACACTCTCCATTGCTTGCCTTTCTCAATCGCCGGCAAAATCTTATACAATTCTTGGTCATTCTAATGAGCCTTTAGTAGTTCGGCCTTGAAGTCGCCTGAAATCTGTAACTGGCTTAGGCATAAAGTCCCAAACTCTTCTCTGATTCCCAGTTTCAATCCTTGGAAGGCTTTTAGCAATTCTTCCTCTCTTAGCATCATCCATGCAGCACATAGGGATTTCCTACTCAGGGCATCCGCCACCACATTCGCCTTTCCCGGATGGTAGTTTTGCTCGAAGTCATAATCCTTTAGGATTTCCATCCACTCCCCTCTGACGCATATTCTACTCTTTTTGTTCAAATAGGTACTTCAAGCTCTTATGGTCCGAGAAGACTTGGAATTTCACACCATAGAGATAATTCTTCCAAATTTTTAAAGCAAAGACAACGGCAGCAAGCTCCAAATCCTGAGTTGGATAGTTTCTTTCATGTGGCCTTAACTGACGTGAGGCATAAGCTACAACTTTGTGATGCTGCATTAACACGCATCCTAAACCCTTCAAGGACGCATCACAGTATACCTCGAATTGTTCTCTTGGCTCAGGCAACACTAACACAGGGGCGGTAGTCAATCTCTGCTTTAAGGCAAGGAAACTCTCCTCGCACTCAAGAGTCCACACAAAAGGAACATCCTTCCTAGTCAGCTTGGTCAAAGGCAAAGCGAGCTGTGAAAACCCTTTAATGAACCTCCGATAATAACCCACTAAGCCTAAGAAACTCCTGATCTCTGTCACTGAAGTCGGTCGCTCCCAATTCATCACTGCCTCAACCTTAGTAGGATCCACTGCTATTCCTTGCTTACTCACCACATAACCAAGAAATTTCACTTCAGATTTTCAGAACTCACACTTGGATAGCTTGGCATACAACTTCCTATCCTTCAGGATTTGCAGCTCTGTTCGCAAGTGTTCTACATGCTCATCATCTGTCTTAGAGTAGATAAGAATGTCGTCGATAAACACAACAACAAACTTATCCAGATATGCATGGAAAATCCTATTCATGTAATCCATGAATATCGCTGGAGCATTAGTCAGTCCGAAGGACATTACTGTGTTTTCATAGTGGCCATAGCATGTTCTGAAGGCAGTTTTAGGAATATCCTCATCTCTGACCCTTATCTGGTGGTATCCGGATCGTAGATCAATCTTAGAGAACACACCGGCTCCTTGTAACTAGCCTATCAGGTCATCAATCCTTGGAAATGGGTATTTATTCATCACAGTAATCTTATTCAGCTGCCGATAATCCACACATAATCGTATACTCCCATTTTTCTTCTTCACCAGTAATACTGGCGCACCCCACGGAGATACACTTGGTCGGATAAAGTTCTTACCCAACAGATCCTCCAGTTGAGACTTCAATTCGGTCATTTCTTGAGGTGACATCCTATAAGGAGCACTCGAGATTGGTCCAGCCCCAGGTACTAACTCAATGGCAAACTCAACTTCTCGGTTAGGTGTAAACTCCTCAATATCATCAGGAAAGACCTCTGAAAACTCACACACAATCGGGATTTGCTCCAAGCTTTGAACATCACCCGAAACACCCACAGCTAACAACAATATTCCCTGACATTCGACCCTAGAACAGTTCACTGTCATGGAATTCAGGTAGTAGTTATTCACCACCACCGGCCCTTCTGTGTCCTCTGGCATAAAACACACTATTTTTGCAGAGCAATCCAGTAGAACATGGTTCATAGATAACCAGTCCAATCCCAGAATGAGATCAAGACCAGTCATCGGCAAACAAATTAGGTTATGCACGAAGTCACGCTGTTGTATTCGAAAAGAAACTTGGGGGAACCCTAACCTAGTCACCATAGCCTCGTGGGTGGCATTATACACCTTTAAGTCATATCCTAGGACTACTATTTTCAACCCTAACTCATCAGCCTTCTCAAATGCAATAAATGAATCTGTAGCTCCAGAATCAAACAAAGCATTCAAACTTTTACCAGCCATCTCACAGTTACCTCTAATCAGTGTCTCTGAACCCGCAGCGCCTACTGAAGAAGTAGTGTACACTCTCCCTGGCTATTGCACTCTACCTGTCTCATACCTCTTCTTCTCTGGAAAACTGTTAGCCAAGTGTCCCTACAGGAATAACAGACTCCAGTCCCAAACCTACATGACTCAGAATGGTACTTCCCATATCTGTGGCAACTCACATCTTCCTGTGGCTGCTTCCTCTGTCTCTTTCCCTGGTTATTCTGAGGGACAAAGCTGCCACGCTTAAATTATCTGCCCCTATGTGCAAAATTCCTCCCTGTAGTCCTCTAGAATGGCATCCTCATACTCCCTTTTTCTGCTACAGCCCTTCTGACACACTCCTCAACCACCCTGCTCTTATTCACAAGCTCAGAGAACACCCGAATCTCCATAGGTGCTACAAAGCTCTGAATGTCACTCCGAGGGCCCCCTTCATATTTTATGCACTTCCACTCAGCAAAGTCTTCAGGAGCTCCCTGACAGATGCGTGAAAAGTGGCACAATTCCTCAAATTTACTGGTGTACTCAGTAATGGTCATCTGGCCCTATTTCAGCTGAAGTAATTCAAGTTCTTTGGCATTTCTAACTGAGTTTGGGAAGTACTTCTTATAGAATTCCTCTCGGAACAACTCCCAAGAGATCACAATCCCATCAGGTTGCAGAATGCGTCTCATGCCCTGCCACCAATGTTGAGCTTCATCGTGCAGCTGGTAGGTTCCAAACTCAACCCACTATTCATCAGGAACCTGCTGAGCCTGTAATGCTCGCTCAATAGCCTGTATCCAGTTATCAGCATCAATATGATTCGAGGTCCCTCTGAAGGTCGGAAGGTGAACCTTCAGGAAGGAAGAAAGTGACATTGGACCGTTATCACCATTATCGCCATTATTTCCATTATTAATTTGATTTTCCAGGGCTTCAGTTGTCGCTTGCATTGCTGCTACCAAATTGCCTAAAGCAGCCATGAAGTCTACAGGGTTAGGAGTATTCCCTGATGCTTTAGGCATAGCATTGCCGATTCTGCCTCTTCCTCGCCCGCGTCCGCGTCCGCGAGCCGACATCTGGTCCATATACACACCAAGCAAGTGATATCAAGTTGATCAGTCTCATTATCGCAAGTTCAGTGCTTTAAGTCCCAAATGCATGCTCATGAACGTTTATGCCACACATATCAGTTAGATACCCTACTAGCACATAAACACATACACAGAAAATACACAGAAGCACAATTAGTCGATCCTCAGGCTCTATAGGAATGAACTGCTCTGATACCATAATGTAACACCCTACTACACAGAGTTTTACGCTTAAGTCATATAACAGAGGTAGTGTGGTGTTACGGACCTCTAAACAGTAAAATATATACATAATAGTGGAAAAAGATAAAATACTAGGAGCCTTGAAAAACAGGTAAAATAAATTGGAAAACTAAAAAGCTCAATGCTCAAGGAATATGATTACTTGCGTGCTAAGAAACCTAATAGGAAAGGATAAAGATAAACAAGAGAGTAAAGGAAAGCCAAGGAAACAGCATAACTAGCTCCTGACTCAGCCTGTGAAGCCAAAGCTGGCCGGAGAATATATATACATACATATACAGATATCCCAAAATACTCAAGACTCAAAATAAGGTCCTAGCTCTCCCTTAACCTCTATGAGGAACAAAATAAACAAGTTTCTTGGAGAGCAAGCTAAGTACATAGGTACATATATATATACAATCATAAAGCCCAAAATAACCCAGGGACTACTCCACTTCAAGATCCAGACGCCTAGCGAGGAGCCTCTCGACTTGCATCTGAAAACAACAACACAGTATGGGATGAGAACCGAAGGTTCTCAGCATGGTAAAGGTGCCACGCGTATAATAAATAAGGTCCTGCGAATGCCAGAGGCAATCCTAGAACTCCGTCATAAAATTGTAAAACTTAATTGCTGAACAGAAGCCATAAATAGGGGTAGGTAACCTAAATATTCCTGAACTTACTCACTTTTTAAACCTAACATAACTCCAAACCCTTTCACCCTTTCCTCCGTCCCTCCTTCATCCATAGTTCAGTAGAGACAAGCAACCAAACAAGTTCACGCACAAGTAATAAGCAGATAGTGCAAGTAGCAAGTATAACAGGTAGCAGGAGGTATATATTCAATTAGGCAAACCCAGGAAATGCATAGCAATCAAAACAAACAAATGCACATGATTTATGACTATCCTATGCCTGATGAGGCTCATCTGTCAGTTATCTAGCCAACTCGACAAATCCGAAAACCTTAGACTGTCCCCCGTTGCGCATCCCATGAGGCTATGCATAGATTTCACATTCAAATCACTCAATGGGGGCTATCCATACCCGGAAATTTATACGTTCCTGGTCACCCTTACGACTTAGGGTCAACAGAGTATCGAGTTTCGACTTGGAACACGCGGTGGCAAGCCACGGTTCTTACCCAGAAAAACTCGTATCTCAGATATCATTATTCATAAGCCATTTCATTTTCATAATCAATATACAATCATTTATCAAGCCATGGCATTAAACTTCATTTAACATTCTCATCTCCTTCATATAACTCATCATTTTACCTCTTACTTCATCCCCAAGTTATCTTATTTTCCTAGCTTTACCTAGTTAACGGACTTAGTACTATACTTTGCGTCTAAAAGAAAGAAAATAGAGGTTTAGAAGTGAAAATCTGATTTAAAATTCCAAAAATCCAGTTTTACAGCAAATAGGGGTCACACGTGCACATGGGCCACGCGCACGCGTGGTGAGCATAGCACGTCACGCGTACGCGTGAGTCATGCGTGCGCGTGATTATGCGCATTGGCCTCTCACGCGCACGCATGGCTACTCGCGCATGCGCCATTAAAATGACACGCCACGCGTACACATGCGTGGATGTTCGTTTCCCAAAAATTGGCAGAATCCCCAGAAAGCTGCATAACCAGTATTTTAACACCTACATAACATAGTTTTATACACTAAACTTCCGTCGTCCATAACTTTCTCTACAAAATTCCGTTTTCCACAAAATTGATATCGTTCAAAAGCTTTTAAAACCATCTTTCATTTGAAAGAAACCACATTTCCATCCAATATTTGAGGAGCAAGTTATGAACTCCCAAAGTTCACCAAAATTCACTTTTTACCAAATAACACCCAAACCTCATTTTCACCAAATTCAAATTCCTTGCCCATAAATCCTACATATTTTAAACATATCAAGTCCCATTTCATTAATACTATCCACTAGTACATTAATATTCACACCAATACATACAACTCATACATTAATCATAAATCCACCCTTTCCAACCATAAGCTTCCATTTTAAAATTCATTAACAACCACTCTTAAATCACCTTTAACTAACTCAACAAGCCATAATCATCAAATTCCATTAACCTATATCAAAATCATCATCAACCTTTCATTAGCAAATCCAAGAACACATATTCAACAACGTCAACATCTCTTGCTCATAATTTTCAACACAAGCTCAAGCATTAATATAACCATCATTATCACAAAGCCAACCATTTAATACATTAATTTGTCTAACATCATCACAAAGCTAACCATTTAATACATTGTACCATTTCAACTTAACCTATGATTCTCTAGCCTAAGTTTTCACAACACCTTAAATGTTAAACGCGTGAAACCTAAACCATGCCTTAGCCGATCACTTTATTCAATCCAAGGCAGCCTCACAAGCTAGAATACAGCCCCCCAAGCTCAAAGAACCAGCCACAAACCGAGCTTCAATCACCAATAAACCTCCAAATACTCACTTTTCAATTCCAATGCATATATATGAACTTAATTCACACCTAATACACGCATATATTCCAAATTCAGATTTCACATAATGGATTCAAAATTAGATTAAAGTTTAGGGAATCCTTACCGCTCCTACACACATAGCAACTCAATCCCAGTAAGCTTCACAAGCTAAATCAAATCTAGAACATCAAAATTGGTAAAATCTCACCATAGAGTTTCAATTTCAATAATAGAAAGGGGATAGAGATTCTGGAGTGAAAATTGAGCTTACCAGTGAAATTGATCTAACAAAAATATAGAGCTTGACGCGCTGGACGCGTGGTTGTGAACGGTGCAGCGATCAGAGCTCAAACGAGGAAGTTTTGGTGAATGGAAGGAATGGTGAGGGTCTGAAGCTCTCCTCTCCCCCCTTGTTGTTTTCAGCATGATTCTCAGCTGAATGGGGAAGGAGATGGCTCTGTTCCTTTAAGTGTTTGGGTCGGGTTGGACCCACAGGCCCGGTTTGGGCCCCGATTTAACCGGTTCGGCCCTTCCAGTCCGATTTTGGGGCAAATTTTTCGAAATTGGTATCAAAATTCTTGTTTTGAGGAGCTCTATCCTGTTTTGATATTAATTTTGTATTTTTAATTTTCCTATTTAAAATTTGATTTGATTAATTATTTACCGATTTTAGCGGGGTTTACAAGAATTGAGTGAGTCAACCATATACACTTGAGTGACTAGAGCGGATACACATCCGGTGAGGGTTCCATTGCTCAATTACATATTTTCACCTATGATCAACTCTTTTCTTGCAAGTTTGTAAACTATTTTCAATAACTCAATTCAATTGTGGATTTGATGTGGTTGTTAATAACTTTGGCCCTCATGTTCATATATGTTTTCTTGGAAATTGATTTATTTTGACCAAGTGGTTGCATTTATGTAGAAAGTTGCATTTAGATAGGTTTCATTTAGGTAGTTTGCATTGAATAAATGTTGATACCCTTTATTTCTTTCTTGATTTTAGCATGAGGACATGCTTAGTTTAAGTGTGGGGAGGTTTGATAAACCCCAATTTTGTGGTTTATCTTATGCTTAATATAGTGGATTTTATCAACTTTTCTCACATTTATTCAATGAAATAGCATGATTTTGTGAATCTCTCCTAATTTGTACTTAAGAGTAAAAACATGCTTTTTAGGCCTTAAAATAGCTAAATTTAATTCACTTTAATTCCATTCAATGCCTTGATATATTTGTTAAGTGATTTCAGGTTCATAAGGCAAGTGTTCGATGGAATAAGTGAAGAGAAAAGCATGCATGTGGAGAATTCATGGAAAAACTAAGATTTGGAGTGCTTAGAGCGACGCGCATGCGTGAAGAGGCGTATCGTCGACGGCGACGCATACACGTTACATGACGCGTACGTGTGATAAGAAAAAGCCAGACGACGCGTACGCGTGACCCATGCATACACGTCACAATCAGCACGTGACCTCATTAAAGGCAAAATGCTGAAGGCAATTTCTGAGCTGCCCAGACCCAAATCCAACTCATTTCTGAAGTTATTTGACGCAGAACTCAAGATGGGTCAAGGGGAGAGCAATTAGATAGTGTAGAATCATGCATTAGGTAGTTTTCTAGAGAGAGAAGCTCCCTCTTCTCTCTAGAATTAGAGTAGAATTAGGTTAGATCTCCTTTAGATTTAGGTTTAATTTTTTTTTTCATCTTGTTTTCTTTACAATTTCTTGTTCCATTGTCTTGATTTTCCTATTTTCTCTTGTTAATTTCTCTTTTTTTGCCTCATTTTAGTTTTTGAACACTATTGTTGGATTTGGATTTCCTTTTAATGTAATTCATGTTTTATGTTCCTTTATTGCTTAATTGAGCTGTTGTTATTGTTTCCTTGTAATTAGGTAGTTGTAGATTTTATTATTCTTGCAATTTACCATGCTTTTCTTTTATGCCTTCTAAGTGTTTGATAAAATGCTTGGTTGGATGTTGGAGTAGCTTTTTGAGAATTCTTGGCTTGGAAAGAGAAATTAGATAATCTTGAGTCATTAATACCCAACTCATGTTGGTGATCTAGAGTTATTAGTTAATATTGTTTCATTGACTCTAATCTCTTGCTAATTCAATTAGTAAGTTGATTAGGACTTTTGGTTTGAGATTAACTAGTCTTATTTGACTTTCTCTCATGTGAAGATAACATTGTACCTTCCTCCAATGTTGAAGATGACTAAATAGGATTAGCTCTTGATAATTATTGTATGATAATTAATGATTAGGATAAAAAGCTTATATCCTCAATCCTTGCCATAAATGTCTCTCTTTATTAATTCCTTTCTTTAATTGTTTGCTTTATTTTCTAGCCATTTAATTTCTTGCACTTTTACCAACTCCCCATTGGATACCATAACCAATAATACGTATACCTCACTGCAATTCCTTTGAGAAGATGACCCGGGACTAATACTCTCGGTTATTTTTATTGGGTTGGACTTGTGACAACTAAAAATTAAACTTTGATTGAGCATTACTTGTCGGTTTGAAACTATACTTGCAACGAAGTTATATCTCTTTTACCGAGAAGAAATTCTTAACCGACAATTTTGTTCATATCACTCCTCTTGTTCACTTCTCTACCTTCTCTCTCATCAATTCCACTGTTAGAACTATATTTTGATCAAGATAAATTTAATGACAACTATCAAATCTCATCTTCCATAAGCGAAAAAAGTCACACATTTTTTTCACATTTTCACCGGAGTAACTGGCTAAAATGATATTTTATTTTATGGTATGTTTTTACATTTCTCTTTCACAAAAGTTTATGAGAAATAATTTTATTTTATCTTCGCATATCTTTTATGCAAAAATACAATATTTCATTTTTTATGTCTATAAAAATGCAATTAAATATACAAAATTTTATGTTTCTATATTTGTATTTATGCATATAAAATAATAAATTTTTTATTTAAATATTAAAAACAACTAGAGCCCAAAACTTTATCTTGAGTAGAATTTGATATGCGAATTAAATCTAGTGATTTAATTACTTGTATAAAAATATTTTATATTTTAACAAAACGTGTCTATTAATAGCGTATTAAAATAACTTTTAATTCATTAATAAACTCTCATATTATTGGTGGACTTATTCCTCTATACATTCATTTTAAATAGGTTTAATTACTCTATTGATCTCTATAGTTTTATCAAATTTTTAAGCAGGTCCTTATACATTTTTCTTTTCAATTCGGTCCCTACACTGCTCTAATTTTGTAATTACATCCTTTTCATGTTAAAAATATTAAAATTAACATAATATTTTTACCAAAATATATGCGGTCAAAGATTTAATTAAGTTTTTAATTATAAATACCTTCAATTTGCAAAAAAATATTTAGCTAACTCTAATAGTTTTTACACTAGGAAGGACTTAATTATAAAATTAAAACAATGTAGGGATCTAATTGAAAAAAATATAAAGACCTAATTAAAAAATTAGTGAAACTATAGGGACCAACAGAGTAATGTTGGAGAGTGTAATGTCGGATAGTGTAATGTCCTACCACACAAAATTTTACGTCTAGGACGTAAATCAAAGGTAGCGAGGCGCTACAACCTCTAAAAATAAAATGCATACATATATAGCAATGATAATATAAAGGGGTACGATCAAAACAAAATCGAATATGCATTAATCACAAAAAATGATAAAACAGAAAGCTTATACAGAAAAAACCAAGAGACATATATATATATATATATATATATATATATATATATATGTATATATATATATATATATATATATATATATATATGTATGCAAATTGTATGAATAAGTGTGTGAAGACTTGATAAAAACCACTCAATTGAGCACAAGATAAACGATAAAATGGTGGTTTATCAATCTCCTCACACTTAAACATTAACATGTCCTCATGCTAAGCTCAAGTAGACCAAAAAAATGAATGGGGAAAAGTAAGACTCATCCAATGCAATGCAACCTATGAATGCAACTATATGCTAAGATGTTTCTATCTACTTGGCTAAAAGTAAACAAGCTCTCCAAGATGAACATAAATCAAATTTCACTAATTCAAATCAAACAATAAAAGACAAGTAACTTGTAAGAAGATAGCTCATGAAAGCAGGGAACACAGAATCAAGTATTGAACCCTCACTGGTAGTGTATATGCACTCTGATCGCTCAAGTGTCTGGGGTTAATCCACTATACTCTTCTCTAGTCATGCTTTCTAAACTTTGTTCTTTATCTAACCAATCAACACATATATAGTATACCAATGCAAACATCATGAGGTCTTTTCCAGGTTGTAATGGGGCTAAGGTAAGGGTAATGATATATGTATGGCCAAGTGAGCTATGAATTGAATCCTTGACTAACCTAAGCTATCACCTAACATACACACACTCTATAAAATTCTAAAATCATGCCTAGCTACCCTTGATCTCACTTTTGTATATTTCACATACTCATGTATCAAATTTTCTTTAACTTCACCACATATGCATTGATCTTTTATTAAACTTAGCATTGGAGTAATTTTATCCCCTATTTATTCATTTATTCTATTTATATGATATATGTATTTTTTTTAAAAAAAGTAAAAATAAAAGCAAACATAACATATCAATGCATATGGTTTTTCTGGTACATAAGTATGCACCAAAAATTCCAATATCTTGTCAATAAGACTCAACACTTTCTCATCAACCCAAGTTCCTACAATTTCCCACACTTAATTGACACACAATCTCTATCTTAAGCTAACCAAAGATTCAATTGGGGTAATTAATTATTTTTCTGCTTAAGGCTAGTGATGTGGTAAAATATAGAACAAATGGGGGTTAAAAGGCTCAAGGTGGCAACCAAAGGTAAATGGAAGTGGTAGGCTATTTAGGATAAGTGAGCTAATAACAAATGATGGCCTCAATCATATGCATGCATATAAATACACTAAACAATGGACATATAGAATGGAACAAAGCAAAGATTGCAATCATAGAGAAGCAAACACACAAGAATAAAAATCATGGTTAAGTGATGTAACCATATAATTAAGCTCAAAACTCGCGGGTTGTGTGTTCTTAGCTATAATTCATGTTCCAAATTACAATCCTCAAACAAGTTTAACACAAAATTTTTCATTTAAATTAGTGAAATGCTATAAAATAATTCTTGAAAAGAAACTCATTACTTTAACCAAGCAGAACATACATGCAAGCAGTTATTATCATGCAATCTATCCTATCTAACAAAAGAAAAACTAAAATGTTGGTGTTAAGAGAGAGAAGTTACCTCCAGAAGTCAAGGACTGACCTCCCCACATATAAGGCTTGGCACGGTCCTCCGTGCCATCAGTAAGGAGCAAAGTAGGGCTGGAGGCATCGCCTCTGCCGTCTGGTTCGCCATGGCTCCCTGTGCTACTGGATGAAGGGGAATCCGGGGTGTCCTTCTCTTCTGGAGGTGGGTGAGCACTAGCAATGAGCTCCTTCAGATAGGTGTATCAGTGCTTGTTACGGTGCTCTATTCGCTCCATCTGCCGGTCTTGCCGGTCCAACCTCTGAATGATCTGAAGGAACATCTGAGTAGTGGATGGTGTAGGAGGTGTGGGTGATGGCGAGGCGGATATGGAAGGAGTATCTGAAGATGGGTCGGGATGTCGGCTAGCAGAGGGTACTGGGGGCCTGATGTACTTCCCGTTTGGAACATACTGATCAGCTCTTGGGATCATTTCCTTGGTATCCCCAGCCCTATAAGAGACTCCTGCTGCAGAGATAAGATCTGAAACTAAGGCGGGGAAGGGTAGGTTACCCGCAATCTGTACGTGTCCCATGGCCTGCCGGATGTGTCTGGGTAAGCTGAGGGGCTGCTCTGTAAGGATGCACCAGACGAGAACAGCCATTTCTCTAGTGAAGATGGACTCATGAGTGCTCGGAAATACATAGTGGGACATAATTTGTGCCCACACGCGAGCCTCCAAAGTGAGTGCAGGAGCTGAGATGCTCTTAGGTCGAGTCCGATGCTGTCCGTAGATCCACTTGCTGCCAGGTTGTGCTATGACACCAAGGACGCTATTCCAGTCAAACTAGTATGTCTGGCGCTTGAAAGAGGCCTCTTGATAGGCGTCCCATCCCTCTGGACTCGGTTAAAGATCCAATACTCTTTGGATGGCCCCTTCGGAGATGGGTACTTGCTTCTGATGAACATAAACAGACTGCAGGGTAGGTGAGTGGAAGTTGGAGTAGAATTCTACTATCCATGACAAATTGACCTCCCGCGGCTGGCTTCTCAAGAATCCCACTGTTTTCTCTCAATGCGGGGCTCTGATAACAAGAGAATTCATTGTTATGGTTTAGAATCAATCAAAACAAGCATCAATTTGTTGGTAGCATAGTCCAAACCAACAATGAATTCTCAAGATCAAATAATAAATTTCAAATTAAAGTAACCGAGAGTAGTTAAACCTCGGGTCGTTCTCCCTATGAATGCAAATGAAATGTTTTCTCTTTTGGTTGTGAAGAGGAAAAAGGGGGGTTTTCAAGCAAGAAATGAAAGATTAAAAGAACTTAAGCAATAAAAGAACTAAGGAATGCTCAAAATCGTAATTTATGCAAGTAAGGAGGAGATGAGATCAAAACTAGTGAAAATGCTATAAATGCAATAAAAGAGCCTTGACTTGGGAATGAGAATCTAAGAATCCTATCATTGTCATAACCCCAACTATGATAATTATGATGAGTCAATCTCGCCTAGTCAACCCCAACCATCGAGGAGTAAGTCAAGCAAGCATAATTGACCTTAATCCATAAGTCCTAACCAACTTATCAAACTAGTTGATAAAAGGCTAGCGTCAATGGAAATAAGAGTCAACTAACTACCCAAGAATTACCGCTAAATGTTGGAGATCATTACTCTAGTATCCTAGGGACTCAAACCACAAGCCAAGGTGGGAAAATCAACCAAAACTTAAAGTTGGCATTTTCACAAACACCTTGTGTGCATAAAAGTAAAATATGGGAAATTGTAAAGAAAAAATGAAAACTATAACCAAGCTATCAACAATATCAACAATAAACAAGCAATCAAACATAAAGAGAACATGAAACATAAAATTCATTAATCAAAACTTCAAGAAACACAAAATTGCAATATGAACAAAGTAACTTGAACCAAAAGGAAATGGAAGTAAAAGTGATTCAATTAAAGAGTAAATTGAGAGTACTTACAATTGAAGATGTAAAATGAAAGATCAAAACTTGCTATAAAATGCTACAATGGAAATTGATAAACCCTAGGAGAGCTCTCTACTCTACACTACTCCTACTCCTAATACTATGAAAAACTATGTAAAAATTGCTCCAATTCCCCCCCCCCCTTGATAAGTGTTGAAGTCTCCTTTATATAGCACTCCAAAATAGCATTTCAGCCTTTCAAAATTGAGCCAAGGGCCTCTAAATTCGTGCAGTGCGTGCTTCATTAATGAATTCACATGCAGGGACCTGTGCGGACTCACAGACGCGTGCGTCTGCACACGCAGCCGGAAATTGACCTGTGTGTATGCACAAGTGCTCGTGCATACGCACACATGGAAATTCTCGCTTGTGCGCGCGCACGCAAGGCGGTGCGCACGCACACTTCGTTGTGTGTGCTTTTCCTTGTTTTCTTCATGTTTTCTCCATTGTACATGCTTTCCACTACTTTTGCCCATCCATTCTTGCCTTCAAGGCCTGAAATCACTCACAAACCATATCACGGCATCGAATGGCACAAAGGTGGGATTAAATTGCTCTATTAAAGCACAAAATTGCATGTTTTCACATTTAAGATCAAACTAGGGATAAAACACAAAAGTATGCTATTTTGGTGCTTAAGTGTGAGTTCATGTGCTAGAATCCATCCAAATTGAGTCAAAATATACCATCAAATATGGACTCATCAACTCCCCCACACTTAAACAATAGCATGTCCTCATACTAACTAACAAGGAGAATGATCCAAAGGGGGTAATCAACTTATTAAATGCAGCTATCTATATGCATGCAAGTACGTAAATACTATATATACCTATGTATCTATCTATAGTATCTATATGAAATTGGTGAAAACAAACAATCAAATTCCCAAGCAAGTATGAACAATTAGGTCAAAGCAATGAACAATCCATTGCAATCAAAAATCTAAAGAATTGATTCCACTCATCAAAGTAAAGCACTTGCAAGAATACATGATAAGGAGTATGAAAACATAGAATTCATTGTTATGGTTTAGAATCAATCAAAACAAGCATCAATTCCTTGGTAGCATAGTCCAAACCAAAAATGAATTCTCAAGATCAAATAATAAATTTCAAATTAAAGTAACCGAGAGTAGTTAAACCTCGGGTCGTTCCCCCTCGGAATGCAAATGAAATATTTTCTCTTTCGGTTGTGAGGAAAAGGGGTGGGGTGCAATCGCACAAGAGGTGCGGACGCTGCGAACAGAGGGGTTTGTTCATGCTGTGCGGGCGCACAAGGGGTGAGCGCACGCACGTTCTCTCTCTTTTTTTTTTGGAAGGTGGGCAAAGTGTGCAGATGCACCCACGGTGTGCGGCCGCACAGAAAGAAAAGAGGGCTGGTGTGCAGACACACGAAAGATGCGATCACCACGGCCAGATGAAGTGTTTAGGGTTGTGCGGACGCACAGATTCTTGCGGACGCACAGGGACAAGGAAATAGGGGGCTGTGCGGACGCACAGGTCTCTGTTTCTGCAACAAAAATTATGCCTCTATGGCATCAATCTTTACATCCAAAACATGTTTTCAAGCCCCAAAACATTATGAAACTCCCAAAAACACATTATTCTACAAAAACTACCAAACAAACATCAAAATAAAACCAACCAACCAAGCAAACTAACCAATTATTCATGAAACAAAAGCTAAAAGAGAGAGGGTTAGAAGGATATTACCATGGTAGGGTGATGAGCTAATAATTTATACGCTTTTTAGCATTATTTTTAAGTAGTTTTTAGTATGATTTAGTTAATTTTTCGTATATTTTTATTAGTTTTTAAGCAAAATTCACATTTCTGGACTTGAGCAAAAATCTGATTCAGAGGCTGAAGAAGGACTGCAGATGCTATTGGATTCTGACCACCCTGCACTCAAAATGGATTTTATCGAGCTATAGAAACCCAATTGGCGCACTCTCAATTGGGTTGGAAAGCAGACACTCAGGGCTTTCTAGCAATATATAATAGTCCATGCTTTGCTCGAGTTTTGACGGCGCAAACTGGCGTTCAAACGCCAACTTCCAGATGTATTCTGAAGTTAAACGCCAGAAACAGGCTACAACCTGGCGTTTAACTCCAAAGAGAGTCTCTACACATGAAAGCTTCAATGCTCAGCCCAAGCACACACCAAGTGGGCCCGGAAGTGCATTTCTTCACCAATTACTCATTTTTTGTAACCCTAGCTACTAGTTTAGTATAAAAACTACTTTTAGTGATTTTATTTAGAATCTTTTGGATAATTTTATGTTCAGAGATCACGTTTAGAGGGCTGGCCATTCGGTCATGCCTGGACCACTTTCACTTATGTAATTTTCAATGGTAGAGTCTCTACACCCCATAGATTAAGGTGTGGAGCTCTACTGTTCCTTATGAATTAATGCAAAGTACTATTGTTTTTCTATTCAACTCAAGCCTATTTCTTCTCTAAGATATTCATTCACACACAAAAACATGATGAATGTGATAATTATGTGACACTCATCACCATTCTCACCTATGAACGCGTGCCTGACAACCACTTCCGTTCTACAGGCAAACAAGCTTGAATGTGTATCTCTTGAGTTTCTAATATAAGATTAAAACCTTCGTGGTATAGGCTAGAATTATTGGCGGCCATTCTTGAGATCCAAAAATTCTAAACCTTGTCTGTGGTATTTCAAGTAGGATCTGGGATAGGATGACTGTGACGAGCTTCAAACTCGTGAGTGTTGGGCGTAGTGACAGACGCAAAAGGATCAATGGATCCTATTCCAACATGATCGAGAACCAACAGCTGATTAGCCGTGCGGTGACAGTGCATTTGGACCATTTTCACTGAGAGGACGGACGGTAGCCATTGACAACGGTGATCCCCCAACATACAGCTTGCCATGGAAAGGAGTATGAATGATTGGATGAAAGCAATAGGAAAGCAGAGGTTCAGAAGCAACAAACATCTTCATACGCTTATCTGAAATTCCACCAATGAATTACATAAGTATCTCTATCTTATTTTCTATTTTAACTATATTTTAATTATCAAACCTCATAACCATTTGAATCTGCCTGACTGAGATTTACAAGATGACCATAGCTTGCTTCAAACCGACAATCTCCGTGGGATCGACCCTTACTCACATAAGGTTTATTACTTGGACGACCCAGTGAACTTGCTGGTTAGTTGTGCGAAGTTGTGAAGAAGAATTGAGATTATGATTGTGCGTACCAAGTTTTTTGGCACCATTGAGATCACAATTTCGTGCACCGAGTTTTTGGCGCCGTTGCCAGGGATTGTTCAAGTTTGGACAACTGACGGTTCATCTTGTTGCTCAGATTAGGTAATTTTATTTTAATTTTAAGCTTTTTATTTTTATTATTTCTATTTTCGAAAAATTTTCAAAAAAATAAATCATTCTATGACTTCAGAATTTTTAAGAAGGAATTCTAGAGTTTCATGATGATCTGTTGAAGTCTGGCTGGCTGTGAAGCCATGTCTAATCTTTTGGATCGAGGTTTCAACTCATCATCACAAGAGCTTGTTGATTTCTATCAATCTTGCTGTTGTATGTAATGTTCTGCTGAAGCTTGGCTGGCTGTTGAGCCATGTCTAAAATTTTGAACCGAAGCTTTAGACTAACATTGCATGATTCCTGAAATTCTTATTAAAAATTTTGAAATTCTTATTTTTCTTTTTCCAATTAATTTTCGAAAAAATCCAAAAAAAATTATAAATTCATAAAAACCAAAAATTTTGTGTTTTTGTTTGAGTCTTGTGTCAAATTTGAAGTTTGGTATCAATTGCATCTTTTTCATCTTTCTTTAAAATTTTCGAAAAAACTCATGCATGTGTCCTTCATGATCTTCAAGTTATTCTTGATGATTTCTCTTGTTTAATCTTGTGATCTTCTTGTTTTGTGTCTTTTCTTGTTTTTCATATGCATTTTCAATTTGTTAGTATCTAAACATTGAATATTTCTAAGTTTGGTGTCTTGCATTTGTTTCTTTTCTTAAAAATTTTCAAAAATAAGTTCTTGGTGTTCATCTTGACATTCAAAGTGTTCTTGTTGTTCATCTTGACATTCAAAGTGTTCTTACATGCATCATGTGTTTTGATTCATAATTTTCATGTTTTGAGTCTTTTTGTTGTTTTTCTCTTTCTTCATTAAAAATTCAAAAAATAAAAAAAAAAATATCTTTCCCTTATTTGCAAATAAATTTCGGAAATTTGGTTTGACTTAGTCAAAAAATTTTAAAATTTAGTTGTTTCCTATGAGTCAAGTCAAATTTTCAATTTAAAAATCCTATCTTTTTCAAAAATCAAATCTTTTTCATTTTTATTAATATTTTCGAAAAATTTTAAAATTGATTTTAAAAAAATCTTTTTATTATTTTTATTTCATATTTTCGAAATTAATGCTAACATTTAATATTTTGATTCAAAAAAATTTTCCAGTTGTTACTTGCCTATTAAGAAAGGTTCAATCTTTAAATTTTTAAAATCATATCTTTTAGTTTCTTGTTAGTCAAGTAATCAACTTTAATTTTCAAAATCAAAATCTTTTTAAATTTCTTTTTCAAATCTTTTTCAAAATAAATTTCAATCATATCTTTTTCAAAACTTAATTTTAAAATCTTTTCTAACTTCTTATCTTTTCAAAATTGATTTTCAAAATCTTTTTCAATTAACCACTTAACTTTTTGTTTGATTTTTAAAATTCTTATCTTTTTCAAAACTATCTAACCACTTTCCTCTCTCTGATTTTCGAAAATCATTAACTTCTTTTTCAAAATTCTTTTTAAATTAACTAATTGTTTTAAATTTTAATTTTAATTTTATTCCTTCTCTTAATTTTCTAATTCTAATTACATTTTAAAATAAAAACAAAAAAAATTATTTTCCTTTTATTTTAAATTAAATTCGATTTCTCCCCCCTCTCTCATCTCCTTCTATTTATTTATCTACTAGCATTCCTCTTCTATTCATAATTCGAACCCACTCTTTTTCTCTGTGTTCGAGTTCTTCTCTTCTCCTTCTTCTATTCTTCTCTTCTTCTACTCACATAAAGGAATCTCTATACTGTGACATAGAGGATTCCTCTTCTTTTCTGTTCTCTTCTTTTTCATATGAGTAGGAACAAGGATAAGAACATTCTTGTTGAAGCTGATCCTGAACCTAAAAGGACTCTAAAGAGAAAGCTAAGGGAAGCTAAGGCACAACTCTCTGGAGAGGACCTGACAAAAATTTTCGAAAAAGAAGTAGACATGGCCGAACCCAATAACAATGGTGGAGATGCAAGGAAGATGCTTGGTGACTTTATTGCACCCTCTTCTAACTTCTATGGAAGAAGCATCTCAATTCCTGCAATTGGAGCAAACAACTTTGAGCTTAAGCCTCAATTAGTTCCTCTAATGCAGCAAAATTGCAAGTTTCATGGACTTCCAATGGAAGATCCTCATCAATTTTTAGCTGAATTCTTGCAAATTTATGACACTGTCAAGACCAATGGAGTTGATCCCGAGGTCTATAGGCTTATGCTTTTCCCTTTTGCTGTAAGAGACAGAGCTAGAACATGGTTGGATTCACAACCTAAGGATAGCCTGAACTCTTGGGATAAGCTGGTCAGTGCTTTTCTGGCCAAATTCTTTCCACCTCAAAAGATGAGAAAGCTTAAAGTGGAAATCTAAACCTTCAGACAGAAGGAAGGTGAGTCCTTCTATGAAGCTTGGGAAAGATATAAGCAACTGATCAAAAGGTGTCCTACTGACATGCTTCTAGAATGGAGCATCATATGTATATTTAATGATGGTCTGTCTGAGTTGTCAAAAATATCATTGGACCATTCTGCAGGAGGATCTCTTTATCTGAAAACCCCTGCAGAAGCTCAGGAACTCATTGAAATGGTTGCAAATAACCAGTTCATGTACACCTCTGAGAGGAATCCCGTGAACAATGGGACGCCTCAGAAGAAGGGAGTTCTTGAAATTGATACTCTGAATGCCATATTGGCTCAAAACAAAATATTGACTCAGCAAGTCAATATGATTTCTCAGAGTCTGAATGGATTGCAAGTTGCATCCAACAGTACTAGAGAAGCATCTTCTAAAGAAGAAGCTTATGATCCTTAGAACCCTACAATGGCAGAGGTGAATTACATGGGATAACCCTATGGAAACACCTATAATCCTTCATGGAGAAATCACCCAAATTTCTCATGGAAGGACCAACAGAAGCCTCAACAAGGCTTCAATAATAATGGTGGAAGAAATAGGTTTAGCAATAGCAAGCCTTTTCTATCATCTTCTCAGCAACAGACAGAGAATTATGAACAGAGCCATTCTGGCCTGGCAGCCATATTCTCTGATCTATCCAAAGCCACACTAAGTTTCATGAATGAAACAAGGTCCTCTATTAGAAATTTGGAGGCACAGGTGGGTCAGCTGAGTAAGAAGATTACTAAAACTCCTTCCAGTACTCTCCCAAGCAATACAGAAAAAAAACCCCAAGAGAGAGTGCAAGGCCATAACCATGACCAATATGGCCGAACCTGGGGAGAGTGAGGAGGACGTGAGTCCCAGTGAGAAAAGCCTCATTGGACGTCCTCTGGACAGAAAAAAGTTCCCCTTTGAGGAACCAAAGGAATCTGAGGCTCATACAGAGACCATAGAGATTCCATTGAACTTCCTTCTGCCATTCATGAGCTCGGATGAATATTCTTCCTCTGAAGAGGATGAAGACATCACTGAAGAGCAACTTACTAACTATCTAGAAGTAATCATGAAGCTGAATGCCAGGTTGTTTGGTAATGAGACTTGGGAGGATGAACCCCCCTTGTTCACCAATAAACTGAGTGCATTAATAAGGCAGACATTACTTCAGAAGAAACCGGATCCCGGAAAATTCTTCATACCTTGTACCATAGGCACCATGACCTTTGAGAAGGCTCTGTGTGACCTGGGGTCAGGGATAAACCTCATGCCACTCTCTGTAATGGAGAAACTGGGAATCTTTGAGGTACAAGCTGCAAGAATCTCACTAGAGATGGCAGACAAATCAATGAAACAGGCTTATGGACTAGAAGAGGACGTGCTAGTGAAGGTTGAAGGCCTTTACATCGCTGCTGATTTCATAATCCTAGACACTCGGAAGGATGATGATGAATCCATCATCCTTGGCAGACTCTTCCTAGCCACAGCAAAAGCTATGATTGATGTTGACAGAGGAGAGTTGGTCCTTCAGTTGAATAAGGACTACCTTGTATTTAAGACTCACGGGTCTCCTTCTGTAATCATGGAGAGGAAGCATGTAAAGCTTCTCTCAATATAGAGTCAAACAAAACCCCACATTCAAACTCTAAGTTTAGTATTGAGAGGCCACAACCAAACTCCAAGTTTGGTGTTGAGAGTCCCCAACCTTGCGCTGATTATCTGTAAGGCTCCATGAGAGCTCAATGTCAAGCTATTGACATTAAAGAAGCACTTATTGGGAGGTAACTAATGTTATTTTATTATATCTATTTATTTTCCATTGTTATTTTATGTTTTCTTTAGGTTGATGATCATGTGAAGTCACAAAAACAACTAAAAAATCAAAAACAGAATGAAAAACAGCATTAAAAACAGCTCACCCTAGAGGAAGAGCTTACTGGCATTTAAACGCCAGTAAGAAGCATCAGACTGGCGTTTAACGCCAGAAGGAGGTATCAAGTTGCCGTTTAACGCCAGAAACAAGTAGCAACCTGGCGTTTAATGCCAGAATTGCACTCTAAGGGCGTTTTGCACCCCTAAATGGAGCAGGGATGCTAAGTCCTTGACCCTTCAGGATCTGTGGACCCCACAGGATCCCCACCTACCCCACCTCTTCTTCTCTCCTCTTCACACCCTTTCATAACACTCTTCCCCAAATACCCTTCACCAATCACCTCCATATCTCTTCTCCAAATACTCTTCACCACTCACATCCATCCACTCTTCCCCAAAAACCCCACCTACCTCCAAATTCAAAAATTCTTTCCCTCCCAAACCCAACCCTAATACACGAAACCTAACGCTTCCTCCACCCCTATATAAACCCCTCAACACTACTTCATTTTCACACATTACAAACACTTTTTCCCCCTTGGCCGAATACACTCTTCCCCTTCATCTCCTCCATTTTCTTCTTCTTCTACTATTTTCCTTCTTCTTTTGCTCAAGGACGAGCAAACATTTTTAGTTTGGTGTGGTAAAAGCGTTGCTTTTTGTTTTTCCATAACCATTAATGGCACCTAAGGCCAGAGAAACCTCAAGAAAGAGGAAAGGAAAGGCAATTGCTTCCACCTCTGAGTCATGAGAGACAGAGAGATTCATCTCAAAGGTCCATCAAGACCACTTCTATGAAGTTCTGGCCAAGAAAAAGGTGATCTCTGAGGTCCCTTTTAAGCTCAAAAAGGGCAAATATCCGGAGATCCGACAAGAGATTAGAAGAAGAGGATGGGAAGTTCTCTCCAATCCTATTCAACAAGTTGGAATCTTAATGGTTCAAGAGTTCTATGCAAACGCATGGATCACTAGAAACCATGATCAAAGTATGAACCCAAACCCAAAGAATTGGCTTACAATGGTTCGGGGAAAATACTTAGATTTTAGTCCAGAAAATATAAGGTTGGCGTTCAACTTGCCAATGATGCAAGAAAATGCACGCCCCTACATAGAAGGGTCAACTTTGATCAAAGGTTGGACCAAGTCCTCATGGACATATGTGTGGAAGGAGCTCAATAGAAAGTTGACTCAAGCCGGTTCAATTGAGAAGACCGGACCTTAAGCCTGTAGCTAGAGGATGGTTGGACTTCATCCAACGCTCTATCATTCCTACTAGCAACCGATCCGAAGTAACTGTGGATCGGGCCATCATGATCCATAGTATCATGATTGGGAGGAAGTGGAAGTTCATGAGATTATACCTCAAGAACTCTACAAGGTAGCTGATAAGTCCTCTACTTTGGCAAGGTTAGCCTTTCCTCACCTTATTTGCCACATCTGCAATTCGACTGGAATTGACATAGAGCGAGACATCCTCATTGATGAGGACAAGCCCATCACTAAAAAAAGGATAGAGCAAACAAGAGAGCCCACTCATGGACCTCAACAAGAACATGAGGAAATTCCTCATCATGAAATCCCTGAGATACCTCAAGGGATGCACTTTCTTCCACAAAACTATTGGGAGAAAATTAACACCTCCCTAGAAGAATTAAGTTCCAACATGGGAAACTAAGGATGGAGCACCAAGAGCACTCTATCATTCTCCATGAGATTAGAGAAGATCAAAGAGCTATGAGGGAGGAGCAATAAAGGCAAGGAAAAGACATAGAGGAGCTCAAGAACACCATTGGTTCTTCAAGAGGAAGAAGACGCCACCCTCACTAAGGTGGACCCATTCCTTAATCTCCTTGTCTAGTTAATTTTTCTGTTTTTATTCTCTATGCTTTATTTTTATTTATGTTTGTCTTTTATTATATGATCATTAGTGTCTAGTATCTATGCCTTAAAGCTATGAATGTACTATGAATCCATCACCTTTCTTAAATGAAAAATGTTCTAAAAGCAAAAGAACAAGAAGTACATGAATTTTGAATTTATCCTTGAGATTAGTTTAATTATTTTGATGTGGTGGCAATACTTTTTGTTTTCTGAATGAATGCTTGAACAGTGCATATTTTTGAATTTATTGTTTATGAATGTTAAAATTGTTGGCTCTTGAAAGAATGATGAAAAATGAGAAATATTATTTGATAATCTGAAAAATCATAAAATTGATTCATGAAGCAAGAAAAAGCAGTGAAGAACAAAGCTTGCGAAAAAAAATGGCGAAGATAAAAGAAAGAAAAGAAAGAAAAAGAAAAAGCAAGCAGAAAAAGCCAAAAGCTCTTTAAACCAAAAGGCAAGAGCAAAAAGCCGGTAACCCTTTAAACCAAAAGGCAAAGGTAAAAAGGATCCAAGGCTTTGAGCATCAATGGATAGGAGGGTCCAAAGGAATAAAATCCTGGCTTAAGTGGCTAAACCAAGTTGTCCCTAACCATGTGCTTGTGGCGTGAAGGTGTCAAGTGAAAAGCTTGAGACTGAGCGTTTAAAGTCGTGATCCAAAGCAAAAAGAGTGTGCTTAAGAACCCTGGACCTCTAATTGGGGACTCTAGCAAAGCTGAGTCACAATCTGAAAAGGTTCACCCAGTTATGTGTCTGTGGCATTTATGTATCCGGTGGTAATACTGGAAAACAAAGTGCTTAGGGCCACGGCCAAGACTAATAAAGTAGCTATGTTCAAGAATCAACATACTGAACTAGGAGAATCAATAACACTATCTAAATTCTAAGTTCTTATAGATGCCAATCATTCTGAACTTCAAAGGATCAAGTGAGATGCCAAAACTATTCAGAGGCAAAAAGCTACTAGTCCCGCTCATCTAATTAGAGCTAAGTTTCATTGATATTTTGGAATTTATAGTATATTCTCTTCTTTTTATCCTATTTCATTTTCAGTTGCTTGGGGACAAGCAACAATTTAAGTTTGGTGTTGTGATGAGCGGATAATTTATACGCTTTTTGGCATTGTTTTTAAGTAGTTTTAGTATGATTTAGTTAGTTTTTAGTATAATTTTTATTAGTTTTTAAGCAAAATTCACATTTTTGGACTTTACAATGAGTTTGTGTGTTTTTCTGTGATTTCAGGTAATTTCTGGCTGAAATTGAGGGACTTGAGCAAAAATCTGATTCAGAGGCTGAAGAAGGACTGCAGATGCTGTTGGATTCTGACCTCTCTACACTCGAAATGGATTTTCTGGAGCTACAAAAATTTAATTGGTACTCTCTCAATTGCGTTGGAAATTAGACATCCAGGGCTTTCCAGCAATATATAATAGTCCATACTTTTCTCGAGTTTTGACGGCGTAAATTGGCGTTCAAACGCAAACTTCCTGCCCTATTCTGAAGCTAAACGCCAGAAACAGGTTGTAAACTAGAGTTAAATGCCAGAAATAGGCTACAACCTGGCGTTTAACTCCAAAAAGAGTCTCTAGACATGAAAGCTTTAATGCTCAACCCAAGCACACTCCAAGTGGGCCCGGAAGTGAATTTCTTCACCAATTACTCATTTTCTGTAACCCTAGCTACTAGTTTAGTATAAAAACTACTTTTAGTGATTTTATTTAGAATCTTTTGGATAATTTTATGTTCAGAGATCACGTTTAGGGGGCTGGCCATTCGGTCATGCCTAGACCACTTTCACTTATGTAATTTTCAACGGTAGAGTCTCTACACCCCATAGATTAAGGTGTGGAGCTCTGCTGTTCCTCATGAATTAATGCAAAGTACTATTGTTTTTCTATTCAACTCAAGCATATTTCTTCTCTAAGATATTCATTCACACACAAGAACATGATGAATGTGATGATTATGTGACACTCATCACCATTCTCACCTATGAACGCGTGCCTCACAACCACTTCCGTTCTACATGCAAACAAGCTTGAATGTGTATCTCTTGGGTTTCTAATCTAAGATTAAAACCTTCGTGGTATAGGCTAGAATTATTGGTGGCCATTCTTGAGATCAGGAAAGTCTAAACCTTGTCTATGGTATTCCGAGTAGGATCTGAGATGGGATGACTGTGACGAGCTTCAAACTCGCGAGTGTTGGGCATAGTGACAGACGCAAAAGGATCAATGGATCCTATTCCAACATGATCAAGAACCAACATCTGATTAGCCGTGCGATGACAGCGCATTTGGACCATTTTCACTGAGAGGACGGACGGTAGTCATTGACAATGTTGATTGATAAACCACTATTTTATGGTTTATCTTGTGCTTAATTGAGTGGATTTTATCAATCTTTCATACACATGTTCATATAAAATGCATGTTTTACATTCTCCTTCCAGATTTTGTGCTATGATTGAAAACATGCTTCTTTGGCCTTATATTTGCTAATATTAACCCTCTCTTATTATCATTTGATGCCTTGATATGTGCATTAAGTGATTTCAGGATTTACAGGACGGGAATGGCTTGGAGGATGGAAAGGAAGCATGCAAAAGTGGAAGGAATACAAGAAGTTGAAGGAACTGCAAAGCTGCCCAGCCTGACCTCTTCGCACTAAAACAGTCATAACTTGAGCTACAGAGGTCCAAACGATGCGGTTCTAGTTGCGTTGGTAAGCTAACGTTCGGGGCTTTGAATTGATATATAATATGCTATAGTTTCTCTGATGCTAGGTGACACAAATGCGCACTCCACGCGGACGCATCGCAATGGCGAAAATCAGCGTGGCAGATTTCTTCTCCAACGATTCCTGGGCTGTTTTCGACCCAATTTGCGGCCCAGAAAACACAGATTAAAGGCTATAAAGTGGGGGAATCCATTCATTTATAAGAAGGAGCTCATAATTCACTTTTCGAAATTTTAGATGTAGTTTTTAGAGAGAGAGGTTCTCTCCTCTCTCTTAGGATTTAGGATTAGGATTCCTCTTAAAGGAATTAGAATTTCAACTGTATTATTTCAACTTATTATTTCAACTTCTTCTCAGGTTCAATGTTCCTTTAATTTATGTTTCCCTTTTACTTTTATATACTCTAATGCTTTTATTTGTATTTGACTTATGTTGCCCAATTGGCTTATGAACCTTTATGTTAGGATTTTCTTAATTAATAATTTGAGGTATTTCAGATTTATGATTCTTATTTAGCTTTTTTATATTCTTGGCTTTAATTGATTAACTGGAAGCTCTTGAGTTATCAACTATCCATGATTGGTTGTTATGTCGGCAAAATTGACTGGTATTCCACTAACTCTAGACTTTCCTTAGGAGTTGGCTAGGACTTGGGAATTTAACTAATTAGTTCACTTGACTTTCCCTTGCTTTCATAAGGGTTAACTAAGTGGGATTAACTTCCATTCTCATAGGAGTAACTAGGATAGGACTTCCGAATTTTCATACCTTGCAAAGAGTTTATTTTACAGTTATTTATTTATTTTATTTGTCATTTAAATTACTTGTTCCTTACTTTCAAAACCCCCAATTTACAAAACTCATAACCAATAATAAAAACACCTCCCTGCAGTTCCTTGAGAAGAAGACCCGAGGTTTAAATACTTCGGTTATCAATTTTAAAGGGGTTTGTTACTTGTGACAACCAAAACTTTTGTAAGAAAGGACTTTTGTTGGTTTAGAAGCTATACCTGCAACGAGGATTTATCTGCAAATTTCTAGACCATGCAAAAGTTCTCTCTTCAAAATGGCGCCGTTGCCGGGGAATTGCAAACGTGTGCTTTATTATTGGTTATTGTAAATATTTGCTTTTTACCTGTTTATTTGTTTTTATTTTTGTTTTTATTTTTACTTTTTCGTAAATTTAGAGGTTATTGGTTTTTATTTAGTTATTAAAAATTTTTCAAAAAAAAAATTTTCTTGGTGTTCATCTTGATCTTCAAGTTGTTCTTCGTGTTCATCTTGACCTTCAAGTTGTTCTTAGTTGTTTTCTTCGTTCTGATCTAAAAATTTTAAGTTTGGTGTCATTTCATTGTTTTTCTCTTTCCTCATTAAAATTCAAAAATTCAAAATTTCAAACTCAAATTTCAAATTTCAAATTTTGATTTTCAAAATTCAAATTAAAAAAAATTTTAAATTCAAAATTTCAAAATTCAAATATTTTTTTTCAAAAAAATCATATCGTTTTCAAAATCTTATCTTATCTTATTTCAAAAATCAAATTTCAAATTTCAAATTTCAATATTTAAATTTTAAAAATCAAACCTTTTCAAAATTTAAATCTTTTTCAAATTTTTATCTTATATTGTTGTCTTTTTCAAAATTTAAATTTCAAATTTCAAATTTCAAATTTCAAATTTCAAATTTCAAAATTTAAAATTCAAAATTTAATTTTCAAAATTTAAATTTCAATAACCTTTTAATTTCAATTTGTTTTTATTTTCGTTTTTAATTTTATTTGCTACTATGAACTCTCACCCCTTTGGCTATGAGTCTGGTTACAATTATGTTGCAGGAAGAGGAAACTATAATGAAAATAGACATCAAGGTTGGAAGAATCAAACATGGGAGAAGCCACAAGGATTGGATCAACCCTCTTGGCAACAACCCCCTCCAACGCACTATAACCAACAACCATTCTTTGATGCATACCAAAATGATGACTATGGTGGACCCCCTTGTAGTTACCAACAAGCCCCGCCATATGCTTATGAACCATCTCCTCAACACAACTTTACACCACCATACTCACAAGCTCCTTACCACCAAACACCACCATATGATCCTAACCTGTATCCACCACACCAACCACCATATAAACCACACCCAGAACCACCACCTCAATATTCACCATCTCCATATCCTTATCAAGAAGAACCACCTTCCTATTATGAACCCTCTCTCCCAACCAATGAACCCTCATATCCACCCCAACCTCCAGTGGATGACAGGCTTCGTGTTCTTCTTCAAGGGGAAGCGAAGATGCAAAGGAGTATACTGGAACTCACTACTGCCTT
Source organism: Arachis hypogaea (assembly GCF_003086295.3). Taxonomy (NCBI): domain Eukaryota; kingdom Viridiplantae; phylum Streptophyta; class Magnoliopsida; order Fabales; family Fabaceae; genus Arachis; species Arachis hypogaea. The sequence goes on from NC_092053.1 coordinate 50,183,883, forward strand.
AACCGAGGTAGTAAATATAATAGCTTCCCGACATCTGAGCACTCAAAGAACTCCCATGGCTACATGTGGAGAATCAAAAGAAGAGCAAAGCATGAAGGAGACACTAGAAACTTCGGTGGACAATGAGGAACATAGCTCTATATTGGAATAAGTGGAGGAAGCCATAATAGTTGCAGAGGAAGAAATAGTTGAAGACTTAGGAGATACTAAACCTCCATGGGAAAGTCAGGTCATAGAGCCTCCTTCCAAGACGGTTGCATTTGATGCTGAGGAGGGTGTACAACCTCCAAGGCATATCATAGTTAAAGACTTGGAAGAAGTTGGTCAAGAGATGGAGATTAAAGAAAAAGAAGCACAACCTCCCATGCCCTTGGTGAACAATGAAGAAGAGATTGAATTGGAAGAAAGCTACCAAGAGGAAGAGATTGATATTGAAGAAACTTGCAAAGGGGTGGAAGTTGTCAGAAAAGAGCACAAGGGAGTGGAGCTTGCAAATTCGTTAGAAATACCTCCCCCTAAGTTGCCATCATCCTTCACAACATTCAAGTGGGTAAAACTTATATCCCTTAGCTTTCTAATTCCACTTGAATATGGGCTACTGGAGATGGATGGTCAACTTAGATCTCTTTGTGGCATTAAGAGTAAGAGGAAGATGGTCAGTGGTAAGAATTGTCCTGCAAGGTTCATTATGGTTGGAAGCTTTAAGTTTAAACGCAAGGGTTGGTGGAGAGCTCAATTGAATGGATCTAGGAAGCTGTTTTGATGCTTTAGTGAGAATTCTAAAGCTGAACCACCCGGATGGAATCATAATGATCAATAAGAAGACGGGTGCAAAAGTAAGATTTGGGACCCCGGAATTCATTCTGGCAATCAACACTCTTGGGGCCTTGTCACTTGCTTTAACTTACTTAAGGGCTTTCTGCGCCTAGTTTGGGATCCCGGAGGCCATTGGATTTGCAAACATTGGTGGAGATTCCTGGATGAGTTCAAGCACAAGCCACCCTAACAAAGGACTCACCAAATGTCCAACTTAAGGACTTTAACTAAAAGTGCTAGGTGGAAGACAACCCACCATGGTATGATCGTTTCTTTTTCAATTTTATTTTGTGTTGTTTGTTTTTATTTTATATTATTTTCATTGAACCTGGAATTACTCAAAACATCCATATCATTTTGCATTCTGCATACTGCATTAAAAAAAATTGCACGCGACGCGACAGCGTCGCCGACGCATCCGCGTCACTAGTGCATTGGGAAGAAAAGAAAATTGAACAGAGAGTCACGCGAGAGCGTGGCTGGAGGCGTGCCTTTGGCACAAATTGATCCACGTGACCGCGTCGCTGACGCGTCCGCGTCATGTGGGAAAAATGCCTCCCACGCGTCCGTGTCACCCACGCGAACGCGTGGCCCTGCAAAATCGACATAAAGAGGTGTATGGTAGAGAGTTATGATGGAGCTGGGCTGGAATGATGCTAGAAGCACCAGCCCTACCACGCGAACGTGTGCCCCACGCGTCCGCATCATTTTTAAGAAAGGTCATTCACGCGATCACGTCAACCACACGACCGCGTCACCCAAAAATTTGGCAAAAAGAGTTTCAAATAGAGAGTTGCGCGAACGCGAGGCTGTACTCGCGCCAATCGCACAAATCAGGCCACGCGATCGCGTGACCCACACGTCCGCGTCGCATGCGTCGCACAACTTATCCAGATCAGCGCCAATTATCTTATCTTTTCTTTTCTAATCCTAATTTCTTCTATCTTTTCTTCTTTCTCTCTCCTTTCTTACTTTCTTTCTCTTCATCTTTTTAACTTCTCATCCTTTTTTACTTTCATTTCATTTTATTTAATTTATTTGCATACTTTCATTCATTGCATTTTAATCTTGTGCATATTTTTATTTTCTTTTCTAAATTTATTATTTCACCATTGGTGTTCAAATGTTCTTATTCAACTGTTATATCTTTTCTGGTATTATCTTGGTGCTTATGACTTGTTTTATTCTGATTGGGTAACATTATTTAAATCAATGCTAATCTTTTATGATACTTGTACTTCTCTTGCATTGACATGAATTTATATTGTCTTTCATTACCCACACTTCTCCCCCCATTTGTTGCAACTTTGCACCACTGGTATGCCATTTGCTTCCACTATTTTCTCACTTGCATATTGTAGCTACCATGTAATTGAGACCTTTATTATTTGGCATTAACACCCATATTTTATTTATGTTCTTATCTTTATTTCTGGGTTACTTTCCTTCTTTTTCTCTTCTTTCAGGATGGCCACCGAGGAAGGAAAAGGGAAAGCTTCTAACTGGGAAGACAGGCAAGTCAATATGCACAATCTATAGAGAAAGACATCAGTTGGATCAGCCCGTCCACTTGTACATCTTAGCATGCACCGAGGACGGTGCAATCTCTAAGTGTGGGGAGGTCGATACCGATCTCCATGGGTTAGTTACTCTTCTATCTCAACACCAATGGTTTATTTTCCTTGTTAGTTGTTGCATTTACATATTTGATTGCATATTTGTTTGATTTTGTGCATATTTTACTACTTGGTTAAAGTAATATTTTCTTTTTCAAGAAACTTTTTAAAGTATTTCACTAATTTGAATAAAATCTAATGTTAAACTTGTTTGAAGAAATATTATTTTGGAACATGGTTTAGAGCTCGAACACACAAAACCTGTGAGATTTTGAGCCTATTTGAATTGGTTGCATTTTATCAACCAAAATTTTGTTTTAATGTGTATTTTTCTCTCTAAAATTGTGATCTTTGTCTTGCTTGATTCTATATTTCCATTGTTTGATGTATGCATGCACTTACATGATTGAGGCCTTTGTTTCACTGAGCTTACATACCCATATGGCCTTACCTTTCATTATCCCTTGCAAACCAATTTTGAGCCTATTATACCCATTTTTGTTCTTTACTTTAGCACATCATTAACTCTAAGTGAAAAATAATAATGTCCTTAATTTGAATCATTGGTTATCTTAGACTAGTGAGAGTGCTTATGATTTAAGTGTGGAGAAATTGGCTTTGGAAACATTTGGTTTGAGAATTGAGTATGTTAGAATTTTCTGAAAATGTGAAAGAAATGTTTAGGACATGTTCATGCATTCAATAATTTAATCATATGCATTGAGAAAAACAAAAGAAAAAAATGAAAAAGGAGAAAAAGAAAAGAAAAGAAAAAAAAGAGCAAATAAGAAAAAAGGGACAAAATGCCCCAAAGTAAATGTTGAAAGCAATGCATATGTACTGTACTTGAAATTAGAATGCATGAATATGTGGAAAACATGGTTAATGGATAGTTAGATGTTGTATTATGATTACATGGATTGTCTAAGTTAGGTGGAAAAGTTTAAGTTAATTAAGAATTCAGATTTTAGTCCACTTGGCCAAATACAATCCTACCTTGACCCTAACCCCATTACAACCCTTAAAAGACCTCTTGATATGTGTATCTGTACATTAAATTTATGTTGATTATTAGATGAAGAGTAAGCCTTAGAAAGTAAGGTTAGTAGAGAATTGAGAGAATCGAACCTAAAACACTTGAGTGATTAGAGTGCATACACTTCCAGTGAGGGTTCGATGCTCGATTCTTTATTCCCGGCTTTCATGAGCTATTTTCTTCTTGCAAGTTTACTTGTACTTCATTTTTGTGATTTGAATTAGTGAAATCCAGTTCATATTTGTTCTTAAAAGATTTATTTACTTTTAACCAAGTAGGTAGAAACATTTTTGCATATAGTTGCATTAGATAGGTTGCATTTCATACATTCTACCATTCCTATTCACTCCCTTATAGCTTCTCTTGAGCTTAGCATGAGGACATGCTATTGTTTAAGTGTGGGGAGGTTGATAAACCACTATTTTATGGTTTATCTTGTGCTTAATTGAGTGGATTTTATCAATCTTTCATACACTTGTTCATATAAAATGCATGTTTTACATTCTCCTTCCTGATTTTGTGCTATGATTGAAAACATGCTTCTTTGGCCTTATATTTGCTAATATTAACCCTCTCTTATTACCATTCGATGCCTTAATATGTGCGTTAAGTGATTTCAGGATTTACAGGATAGGAATGGCTTGGAGGATGGAAAGGAAGCATGCAAAAGTGGAAGGAATACAAGAAGTTGAAGGAACTGCAAAGCTGCCCAGCCTGACCTCTTTGCATTAAAACAGTCATAACTTGAGCTACAAGGGTCCAAACGATGCGGTTCTAGTTGCGTTGGAAAGCTAACGTTTGGGGCTTCGATTTGATATATAATATGTCATAGTTGCTCTAACGCTAGGTAATGCGAACGCGCACTCCACGCGGATGCATCGCAGTGGCAAAAATCAGCGTGACAGATTTCTTCTACAGCCATTCCTAGGCTATTTTAGACCCAGTTTGCGGCCCAGAAAACACAGATTAAAGGCTATAAAGTGGGAGAATCCATTCATTCATAAGAAGGAGCTCATAATTCATTTTTCATAATTTTAGATGTAGTTTTTAGAGAGAGAGGTTCTCTCCTCTCTCTTAGGATTTAGGATTAGGATTCCTCTTAAAGGAATTAGGATTTCAACTTTATTATTTCAACTTATTATTTCAACTTCTTCTCAGGTTCAATGTTCCTTTAATTTATGTTTCTCTTTTACTTTTATATACTCTAATGCTTTTATTTGTATTTGACTTATGTTGCCCAATTGGCTTATGAACCCTTCATGTTAGGATTTTCTTAATTAATAATTTGAGGTATTTCAGATTTATGATTCTTATTTAGCTTTTTTATATTCTTGGCTTTAATTGATTAACTGGAAGCTCTTGAGTTATCAACTATCCGTGATTGGTTGTTATGTCGGATAAATTGACTGGTATTCCACTAACTTTAGGCTTTCCTTAGGAGTTGGCTAGGACTTGGGAATCTAACTAATTAGTTCACTTGACTTTCCCTTGCTTTCATAAGGGTTAACTAAGTGGGATTAACTTCCATTCTCATAGGAGTAACTAGGATAGGACTTCTGAATTTTCATACCTTGCCAAGAATTTATTTTACAGTTATTTATTTATTTTATTTATCATTTAAATTACTTGTTCCTTACTTTCAAAACCCCCAATTTACAAAACTCATAACCAATAATAAGAACACCTCCCTGCAGTTCCTTGAGAAGACGACCCGAGGTTTAAATACTTCGATTATCAATTTTAAAGGGGTTTGTTACTTGTGACAACCAAAACTTTTGTAAGAAAGGACTTTTGTTGGTTTAGAAGCTATACCTGCAACGAGGATTTATCTGCGAATTTCTAGACCACGCAAAAGTTCTCTCTTCAGTGATCCCCCAACATACAGCTTGCCATGGAAAGGAGTATGAATGATTGGATGAAAGCAATAGGAAAGCAGAGGTTCAGAAGCAACAAACATCTTCATACGCTTATCTGAAATTCCACCAATGAATTACATAAGTATCTCTATCTTATTTTCTGTTTTAACTATATTTTAATTATCAAACCTTATAACCATTTGAATCTGCCTGACTGAGATTTACAAGATGACCATAGCTTGCTTCAAGCCGACAATCTCCATGGGATCGACCCTTACTTACGTAAGGTTTATTACTTGGACGACCCAGTGCACTTGCTGGTTAGTTGTGCGAAGTTGTGAAGAAGAATTGAGATTATGATTGTGCGTACCAAGTTTTTTGGCACCATTGAGATCACAATTTCGTGCACCATGGGGTGTCTCCCACCTAGCACTTTGGTTTATAGTCCTAAGTTGGACTTGATGAGGAGATCCTTGTTAGGGCGGCTTATGCTTTCATTCCTCCTTGAATCTCCAACCAAGTTTGCTATTGATTTGACCTCCGTGTCCCAATTAGGTTGCATAAAACTCTTAAGAGACTTCAAGCTAGCATCTAGGATCCTCAAGTATTGACTCTTGAAATTGATTCTCAGATCCCATACTTGCGTTCCTCTATCACCATTGACCAGATTGTGCACTCTCCAGAATCCATTAAATTGACTCTTGCACCAAAATTGAGCTTCAAATGCTAAATTGGCTCTATGGATGAACTTTTCATTCCCTTGCCAATTAACATTCTTCTCTTCACCATCCACTACTCCAAGAAGGTTCTGAAGTTGACCATCCGTCTCCAAAACGGCATATTGATATGGGCCTAAGAAGCTTGTTAGAGAAGCCTTCACTCCTTTGCAAATGGAATCTTCCTTAACCTCTTTTGAATATTTTTCACCATCGCTCAAGTCAAAGATCAGAGGTTGTGTGAAATCCACATCAACATCTCTTTCCAAATCTAATGGTAGAGGTTCAGGAAGGTCATAGAAGGAATTGCCCAAGTTGTACAAAAAATCTTGAATGATGGAATCTTCTTGATCAATTCCTACCAATGCTTCATTTATCTCCTTTTGCACTTTATGTTGTGACTTGGCGTCTTCTTTTCGATTTTGCAATTCTTCGCTCACTCCACTTTTTTCACGTGGTTTTGCACATTCATCCACTCGAATTTCTTGCTTGTGGCATGAACGCAATGAAGCTAAATGCGCCAAAGCTTGTGCTAAGGTAGACATAATTTGCTCTTGCTTTTTTCAGAACTCTTGTTGTTCTTGAATGAGCATGAAAAGTAATTCTTGTGTGGCTTGATCCATGTATGAAGATGAAGATTGAGGTGATGAAGGTTGACAATCAAACTCATGAGGGTAAGGGTTTTGTATGTAGTGAAGTGGTGGTGTGTAAGAGTGGTGACTATAAAGGTAAGTATTTGGGTTCTATTGGGGTACATTATGGTGATAGTGTAAAAAAGTCATTAAGAAAATATAAACAAAAACCTACTAACAAAAGCAAACAAACAAACAAAAAGTGCTATTTACACTATTAACATATTCACAACAACTAAAAGATATAACACCGTTTGCATCTCCGGCAATAGCGCCAGATTTGATAACAAGAGAATTCATTGTTATGGTTTAGAATCAATCAAAACAAGCATCAATTCGTTGGTAGCATAGTCCAAACCAACAATGAATTCTCAATATCAAATAATAAATTTCAAATTAAAGTAACCGAGAGTAGTTAAACCTCAAGTCGTTCTCCCTAGGAATGCAAATGAAATGTTTTCTCTTTTGGTTGTGAAGAGGAAAAAGGGGGGTTTTCAAGCAAGAAATGAAAGATTAAAAGAACTTAAGCAATAAAAGAACTAAGGAATGCTCAAAATCATAATTTATGCAAGTAAGGAGGAGATGAGATCAAAACTAGTGAAAATGCTATAAATGCAATAAAAGAGCCTTGACTTGGGAATGAGAATCTAAGAATCCTATCATTGTCATAACCACAACTATGATAATTATGATGAGTCAATCTCGCCTAGTCAACTCCAACCATCGAGGAGTAAGTCAAGCAAGCATAATTGACCTTAATCCATAAGTCCTAACCAACTTATCAAACTAGTTGATAAAAGGCTAGCGTCAATGAAAACAAGAGTCAACTAACTACCCAAGAATTACCACTAAATGTCAGACATCATGACTCTAGTATCCTAGGGACTCAAACCACAAGCCAAGGTGGGAAAATCTACTCAAAACTTAAAGTTGGCATTTTCACAAACACCTTATATGCATAAAAGTAAAATATGGGAAATTGTAAAGGAAAATGAAAACTATAACCAAGCTATCAACAATATCAACAATAAACAAGAAATCAAACATAAAGAGAACATAAAATATAAAATTCATTAATCAAAACTTCAAGAAACACAAAATTGCAATATGAACAAAGTAACTTGAACCAAAAGGAAATGGAAGTAAAAGTGCTTGAATTAAAGAGTAAATTGAGAGTACTTATAATTGAAGAAGTAAAATGAAAGATCAAAGCTTGCTATAAAATGCTACAATGGAAATTGATAAACCCTAGGAGAGCTCTCTACTCTACACTACTCCTACTCCTAATACTATGAAAAACTATGTAAAAATTGCTCCAATGCCTCCCCCCTTTGATAAGTGTTGAACTCTCCTTTATATAGCACTCTAAAATAGCATTTTAGCCTTCCAAAATTGAGCCAAGGGCCTCCAAATTTGTGCAGCACATGCTTCATTAATGAATTCACGTGCAGGGACCTGTACGGACGCACAGACGCGTGCGTCTGCACACGCGGCTGGAAATCGACCTGTGCGTACGCACATGTGCTCGTGCGTACGCACACATGGAAATTCTCGCTTGTGCGTGCGCACACAGGGACGGTGCACACGCACACTTCGCTGTGTGTGCTTTTCCTTGTTTTCTTCATATTTTCTCCCTTGTACATGCTTTCCTCCACTTTTGCCCATCCATTCTTGCCATCAAGGCCTGAAATCACTCACAAACTATATCACAGCATCGAATGGCACAAAGGTGGGATTAAATTGCTCTATTAAAGCACAAAATTGCATGTTTTCACATTTAAGATCAAACTAGGGATAAAACACAAAAGTATGCTATTTTGGTGCTTAAGTGTGAGTTCATGTGCTAGAATCCATCCAAATTGAGTCAAAATATACCATCAAATATGGACTCATCAGGCTCCACAAAATCAACAAAATGTGTTGGAACAATGAGTAGGTACTCATTGTTGCAGTTTCTCTTAGCCAGGATAGGGAACATCTGCTCACAGTAGCGGTTAGTGAACCGCGCAGAGTCCCTAGCAGGGAACGCCTTTTCCACCTCATCAACCTTGATTATCCACTTTACCCGCTTCGTGGGTGGCTTAACGCTTGTAGTGGGTTGTGCCTTAGCCACGGTTCTTTTAGTGCCTTTCCTTGCCGGTGTCTTGTCAATAGCCTTCTCTTTTCCTTTCTTGGTACCCATCCTAAGGAAGAAAGAAAAAGGAAGAATGTTAAGTGTAGATAGCGAAAACCGGAAGGAAGGAATTTCAAGTGATAATAAATGCCAAAGAAAGGATAATAGCTTAAATACATGGTAGCTACAACATGTAGGTAAGATATCAATTAGGATTATAAAGGCAATTCATAACAACAAGATGCAAGAGCGTGAACATTTGTATGATGACAATTGTGAATGATAATCCCAAATATATGTGGATTACAAGTGTTGTGAAAAAGAGGCATTAAGGTGTAAGGGTAAAATAAAATAGGATTCAAAATGCCATAAGAGCGTTTTCACAAACATTTGGTGTGCAATGTGAAAATAGGAATGAAAATAATGAATCCAAATGTGTATGAGAGCCAAAATTAAATGTCAATTGTCAAATCACTCCTTATAGTATCCACAAGCTCAAGTATAATAAGGTACTACCCAAATAAAACTCCAATACCAACATAAAAATGCATGGAAAAAGAAAAGAATAAAAAAGAGACCATAAAGAAGTAAGCATAAAAGAAAAATTTAGAAGAAAGAAAGAATAAATAAATGCAATAATTGAAAAAAGAATGAAAAAGTAGAGGAGAGGAGAGAAATAAACCTGATGAAGAAGATGGAAAAGAGGAGAAGAAGGAAGTATGAAGTAAGAAGTGAGAAGAGGAAAGGAAGAAAGAAGAAATAAGGAAGAAGGAATGAAGAAAATTAGGATTTGGGAGGGAGAAAACGGAAACTGGGCGGCGTACAGGTTTAAGTGAGGCGGCGCAGTCGATGCGTACGCGTACAGCACGCGTACGCATGGGTTGCGCAATTTTGATAGTGACGCGTAAGCGTCTGGCACGCGTACGCGTGCCTTTATTTGTGCGAATCGCGCGAAGGCAGCCGCGTGCATGCACAACTCTCTGTTCGCGTGGCCTGGGAACCAGAATTCGCATATGACGCGTGCGCGTCTTGCACGCGCATGCGTGGATGGCCCTGATAGAAAGGTGACACGCACGCGTCAGGGACGCGTACGCGTGATGCAATTTGTGCTTCTAGCACAAGTCCAGCCCCAAACCATCACAAGTTTCTGTTCGAGAGCGTATTGACGCCGATTTCCTTATGCACGTGTGCGCATCATGGACGCGTACGCGTGGTTGGCCAAGATTGCAGGTGACGCGCACGCGTAAGTTACGCGTGCACGTGGGTTTGATTGTGCCTAAAGCACACTTCCAGCGCCACTCCTGCCCAACTCTCTGTTCACTTCCTTGGTGTTGCAATTTCTTGCATGACGCGTACGCGTCAGCGATGCTTGCGCGTCGAACACCCTTTTTTTTTTTGCAGAATGTAGATGATTATGCAGAAATTATGAATGAACACTAGGAAAAACAAAATAAAATAAAACTGGGAATGAAGAGGAACGATCATACCATGGTGGGTTGTCTTCCACCTAGCACTTTGCTTTTACGTCCTTAAGTTGGACGGTCCACAAGCTCAGTCTGCTTCTGTCGGTGGATCCTCCAAGAGGAAAACCTCTAGCTCTTTATTGTCCTTCATTTTCTCACCATGATACAGCTTCAAGCGATGTCCATTGACCTTGATGAATTTGGAGCTTGAAGGATGACTTAGGTGGAAGACTCTGTATGGCTCTGCCTTCTCTACTCTATAGGGGCCTTCCCACCTGATCTCAACTTGCCTGTCATGAGCCGCAACCTGGAGTTGTAAAGGAGGACTAACTCCCCAAGTCTGAATTCTCTCCTCTTGATATGCTTGTCATGCACAGCCCTCATCTTCTCCTTGTATAGCCTGGAGTTGTCATATGCTTTGAGTTGAAGGTTCTCCAACTTTGCTAGTTGCAGCTTCTTTTCAGCACCAGCTTTCTTAAATCCCATGTTGTATTCCCTCACCGCCCAGAAAGCCTTGTGTTCTACCTCTACTGGGAGATGACAAGCCTTTCCGTATACTAGGCGGAAGGGACTCATTCCTATAGGTGTCTTGTATGCTGTCCAATAATCCCAAAGCGCATCAACAAGTCTAGTGCTCTAGTCCTTCCTATGAGGCTTGACTATCATCTCCAATACGCACTTTATCTCTCTGTTAGACACCTCTGCTTGCCCATTTGTCTGGAGATGGTAAGCTATTGCTACCTTGTGCACAATACCATGTTTCTTCAGTAGACCTGTCAATCTCCTGTTACAAAAATGAGTGCCTTGATCACTCACGATTGCTCGTGGTGATCCAAAGTGACAGATAATATGATTTCTAATAAAAGAGACAACAGTGTTAGCATCATCAGTACGGGTAGAAATTGCTTCCACCCATTTAGAAACATAATCTACAGCTAACAATATGTATAAAAAACCATTAAAGTTTGGAAATGGACCCATGAAGTCAATGCCCCAAACATCAAAAATTTCACAGAACAGCATAAGCTGTTGGGGCATCTCATCCCTCTTGGATATATTTCCAAATCTTTGGCACGAGGAGCAAAATTTACAGAAGGCAGTAGCATCTTTAGAAAGATTGGGCCACCAGAATCTACAGTCTAAGATTTTTCTAGCTGTTCTTTGAGGGCCAAAATGTCCACCACTCTCAGAGGAGTGGCAGGCCTCTAAAATTGGCTGGAATTCTGGTTGAGGCACACACCTTCTAATTATCTGGTCAGTACCATACCTCCATAAATATGGGTCATCCCATATATAATATTTGGACTCACTTTTCAGCTTGTCCCTCTGATGCTTAGTAAAATTAGGAGGGAATGTATGACTAACTAGATAATTAGCTATAGGTGCGTACCAAGGAACAACTTCAGATATTACGTGCAAGCTATCAAATGGAAAAGCATCATTGATAGGAGTGGAGTCATTCTTAATGTGCTCAAGGCGACTCAAGTGGTCTGCCACTAAATTCTAGAAACCACTCCTATCTTTAATTTCTAAATCCAATTCTTACAGCAACAATATCCAACGTATTAGCCTTGGCTTGGACTCTTTTTTAGCAAATAGATATTTTAGAGTTGCATGGTCTGAGTACACTACCACCTTAGTACCAAGTAATTAGGCTCGGAATTTATCCAGAGCAAAAACAATAGCCAGAAGCTCTTTTTCAGTGGTAGTGTAATTAGACTGAGCAGCGTCTAAGGTCTTAGAAGCATAAGCAATTACAAAAGGATCCTTACCTTCGTGCTGGGCCAGCGCTGCTCCTACTGTATGGTTGGAGGCATCATACACAATCTCAAAAGGCTGGCTCTATTCTGGTCCTCTCACAATCGGAGCTTGAGTTAAGGCGATCTTCAGCTTATCAAACGCTTCCAGACAGTCCTCACTCAGCTCAAACTCAACATCTTTCTGCAGCAGTCTGGATAAAGGCAATGCTACCTTACTGAAGTCCTTGATAAATCTCCGGTAGAAACCTGCATGGCCAAGGAACGAACGGACTTCCCTCACGGAGGAGGGGTAAGGTAAACTAGAAATGACATTTACCTTTGCTGGATCTACTGAAATACCAGTATTAGAAACAACATGTCCTAGAGCAATACCTTGTTTTACCATAAAATGACATTTTTCAAAATTTAATACAAGGTTTGAACTAACACACCTGTCTAATACTCTAGCTAAACTATCCAAGCAAAGGTTGAAAGAATCACCATACACACTAAAATCATCCATAAAAATTTCCATACAGTTCTCAAGAAAATCTGAGAAAATACTCATCATGCATCTTTGGAATGTAGCTGGTGCATTACATAAGCCAAAAGGCATCCTCTTGTATGCATACGTTCCAAAGGGACATGTAAAGGTAGTTTTCTCCTGATCTTCTGGAGCTATATGAATTTGAAAATACCCAGTGTAACCATCTAAGAAGCAGTAGTGTGATTTACCTGACAGGCGATCAAGCATCTGATCGATGAAAGGCAATAGATAGTGATCTTTGCGAGTAGCCTGGTTGAGGTGCCTGTAATCAATGCACACCCTCTAGGAATTCTGCACTCTGGTTACTCTAAGCTCTCCTTGCTCATTCTTCACTGTTGTGACTCCAAACTTCTTGGGCACCACTTGTACCGGACTGACCCATTCGCTATCTGAGATTGAGTAGATGATTTAGCTTCCAGTAGTCGAGTCACTTCCTTCTTGACAACTTCTAAGATGGTGGGGTTCAGTCGCCTTTGAGGTTGACGGACAGGCCTTGCTCCCTCTTCTAGAAATATCCGGTGCTCACAAACTTGAGGGTTGATGCCTACTATATCTGCCAAGCTCCACCCAATAGCCTTCTTGTGTCTTCTCAACACACTAAGCAACTGCTCCCCCTGTTGGATGTGAGTTCCCTTGCAATGATAATTGGGAGCTTCTGATTATCCTTAAGGTAAGCATACTTGAGGTGGGGTGGAAGGGGCTTTAACTCCAATTTTCGCTCATGTCTAGGCACTTGGTCTTCTGGAGCCATTGGTGGGGGCAAGTTATCTTCAGTAAGCTCAGAGGATTTTCCCACACTTGCATCTTGCTCCATGTGCATCTCTTCTACTTCCTCCTGGTGGACTTCTTCCACGGTCTCATCAATGATGTCGTACTGGAAGATGGAATGATCTTCCGGAGGGTGCTTCATAGCTTCATCCAGGTTGAAGCTCACTGCTAGGCCGTCTATCTCAAAAGAATACGTTTCTGAGAAGGCATCCAACTTGAACTTTGAAGTCTTTAGGAATGGCATTCCAAGTAGGATGGATTGCGGTCTTCCTGAGTCATTAGGGGGCATCTCCAAGATATAGAAGTCAATAGAAAATGTAAGCCCTTTAATGCTCACCAGCACGTCCTCAGCAATTCCAACCACTGTGATTATGCTTTTATCTGCTAAAATAAAACGAGCTACCGACCTTTTTAAGGGAGGGAGCCTCAAAGCATCATATACAGACAATGGCATAATACTCACGCACGCTCCTAAATCACACATGCAGTCAGAAAATATTACACCCCAATGGTACAGGAAACCATGCATGGACCTGGATCACTACATTTTTCTGGTATATCACCCATTAAAGAAAATATGGAACTACCTAAAGGAATAGTTTCTACCTCATTAATTTTATCCTTATGCATGCACAAATCTTTTAGAAACTTCGCATATTTAGGTACTTGCTGAATAGCATCAAAAAGGAGAATAGTTACCTCAACCTTTTTGAAGATTTCTACCATTTTGGGATCAAGTTCCATCTGCTTTCTGGACTTCCTTGCAAGGTGTGGAAAGGGGGATAGGAATGGCGTCTCGTGTAGCTTCAGCTTCCTTTGGTTCTGCATTCTTTGGTTAAGCTGCTTCTTCTTCAACCATGTCATGTACTTCATCTTCTTCTTCTGCATCTTCCACATCAACCATGTCTTCAACTGGGGCATTTTCTGGTGGGCTTGGCTCCTCGTGACTCCTCTCTTGTAGTGTGGTTCCAGACCTCAAAGTGATGGCGTTGATTCCACCTTTGGAGTTGGGTAAAGGTTGAAAAGGAATTCCACCAGAGCTTGAAGGATGATTATTGGGGGTAGCTAATGAATCTATCCGGGAGACAAGAGCTTGTAAAGTGGCATTCAGACCATTTATGGTAGAGTTAAATGTAGTCTGCATGTCTTGTTGTCCTTGTGTAAGAGAACGAAGTATCTAGTCATTAGAAGAGGAAGGGGGATTAGTGATCTGAGGGGCCTGCGGTTGGTTGTTCTGAGGCGCTTGGGACTGCCTTAGGTGAAGCGCTCTGTAAGGCTGGTTTTGGTTCTGCTGTTGATAGGGAGGATTCTGCTGATACCAGTTCTGCTGATTGTTATTATTATTCCACCTCTGATTTCCCTGGTTGTCTCTGCTTCCTCTGTTGTAGTTGTCCCTCCAGCCTTGGTTGGAATTATCTCTCCACCCCTGGTTGGGGTTGTCTTGCCAACCTTGATTATAGTTCCCACCTTGGTTATAATTGCCGCCTTGTTGATAGTAGCCTTGATTCGGGCGGTCATAGAAGTTATGGGTAGCTACCAAGGTGATGTCTTCTTGTTGGAGCTGCGGATACTCATCAGTGTAATGAGTATAACAGGCACATATTCCGCACACTCTCTGAGGAACCAACTGTTGATTTTGTTGCTGTGGGGGAAGCTGAGGTTGTTGTTGATTCAGCTGTAGCTACTTTAGTATGTTGGTCATCTCTCCCAAAGTCTGTGTGAGAGCAGCAGTCTCACTGCTAGAGGACACCTCCGCAATAGCTTTGGGATGGTTGGTCCTGTGCCTGGCATTTTGGGTAGATTCAGCTATATTGGCGATCAGCTGCCACACTTCTATCACCGTCTTGTACTTCTTCAGAGAGCCATTACTTGCAGAATCTACTGTAGTCTTATCCTGAGGCTTCATGTCTTGTGTGAAGTAGCTAATCAATACCATCTGGTCAATCTTGTGGTGGGGACATGAATCTAAGAGGTTCCTGAAGCGTTCCCAGTATTCATAGAGGGTTTCTGATTCTCCTTGGATAATGCAGGAGATCTCTTTCCTCAGTCTATCTATAACTTCAGCCGGAAAATATTTGTCCAGGAACTCCCTTCTGAGTAGATCCCAATTGGTAACGACTTCTTCAGGTTGAGTGTAGAACCACTCCCTTGCTTTTCCCTCATGAGAAAATGGGAAGGAAGATAGCAAAATAGTAGTTTTATCTGCACCATGACGCCTAATAGTTGAGCAGGCTGTCTGAAAATCCCTAAGGTGCTTGATAGGCTCTTGAGCGGTGGTATGCGAAATTGCTACTCAGGTTGTGAATTGTTGTTCGAAATTGATTCCCTGGCAATGGCACCAAAAACGGATGCACAGGACCATGGTCTAAACATATCTTCACAACTTCGCATAACTAACCAGCAAGTGCACTGGGTCGTCCAAGTAATACCTTACGTGAGTAAGGGTCGAATCCCACGGAGATTGTTGGTATGAAGCAAGCTATAGTCACCTTGTAAATCTCAGTCAGGCGGATATCAAATGGTTATGGAGTTTTCGAAAATAATATAATAAAATAGGGATAGAAATACTTATGTAAATCATTGGTGAGAGTTTCAGATAAGCGAATAGAAATGCTTTCGTTCCTCTGAACCTCTGCTTTCCTGCTATCTTCATCCAATCAATCTTACTCCTTTCCATGGCTGGCTTTATGTGATACATCACCACTGTCAATGGCTACTTTCGGTCATCTCTCGGGAAAATGATCCAATGCCCTGTCACGGCACGGCTAATCGTCTGGAGGCATCACCCTTGTCAATGGCTTCATCTTATCCTCTCAGTGAAAATGGTCAACGCACCCTGTCACGGCACGGCTATTCATCTGTCGGTTCTCGATCATGCTGGAATAGGATTTACTATCCTTTTGCATCTGTCACTAACGCCCCGCAATCGTGAGTTTGGAGCTCGTCACAGTCATCCAATTATTGAATCCTACTCGGAATACCACAAACAAGGTTTAGACCTTCCGGATTCTCTTGAATGCCGCCATCATTCTAGCTTACACCACGAAGATTCTGGTTAGGAGATCCAAGAGATATTCATTCAGTCTAAAGTAGAACGGAAGTGGTTGTCATGCACGCGTTCGTAGGGAATGATGATGATTGTCACGTTCATCACATTCAGATTGAAGTACGAATGAATATCTTAGAAGCGAAATAAGATGAATTGAATAGAAAATAGTAGTACTTTGCATTAATCTTTGAAGAACAGCAGAGCTCCACACCTTAATCTATGCAGTGTAGAAACTCTACCGTTAAAAATACATAAGTGAGAGTCCAGGCATGGCCGAGAGGCCAGCCCTCAAACGTGATCTAAGATAGCATACAATTGATCAAAGATACCTAATACAATAGTAAAAGGTCCTATTTATAATAAACTAGCTACTAGGGTTTACAGAAGTAAGTAACTGATGCATAAATCCACTTCCGGGGCCCACTTGGTGTGTGCTTGGGCTGAGCTTGAGTGTTGCATGTGTAGAGGTCCTTTCTAGAGTTGAACGCCAGCTTTTGTGCCAGTTTGGGCGTTCAACTCTGGTTTTGGCTCCTTTTCTGGCGCTAGACGCCAGAATTGGGCAGAGAGCTGGCGTTGAACGCCAGTTTGCGTCCTCTAAACTTGGCCAAAGTATGGACTATTATATATTTCTGGAAAGCCATGGATGTCTACTTTCCAACTCAATTAAAAGCGTGCCATTTTGAGTTTTGTAGCTCCAGAAAATCCATTTTGAGTGCAGGGAGGTCAAAATCCAACAGCATCAGCAGTCCTTCTTCAACCTCTGAATCTGATTTTTGCTCAAGTCCCTCAATTTCAGCCAGAAAATACCTGAAATCATAGAAAAACACACAAACTCATAGTAAAGTCCAGAAATGTGAATTTAACATAAAAACTAATGAAAACATCCCTAAAAGTAACTAGATCCTACTAAAAACATACTAAAAACAATGCCAAAAAGCGTATAAATTATCCGCTCATCACAACACCAAACTTAAATTGTTGCTTGTCCCCAAGCAACTGAAAATCAAATAGGATAAAAAGAAGAGAATATACTATAAATTCCAAACTATCAATGAAACATAGCTCCAATCAAATGAGCGGGACTTATAGCTTTTTGCCTCTTGAATAGTTTTGGCATCTCACTTTATCCATTGAGGTTCAGAATGATTGGCATCTATAGGAACTCAGAGTTCAGATAGTGTTATTGATTCTCCTAGTTCAGTATGATGATTCTTGAACACAGCTTCTTTATGAGTCTTGGCCGTGGCCCTAAGCACTTTGTTTTCCAGTATTACCATCAGATACATAAATACCACAGACACATAATTGGGTGAACCTTTTTAGATTGTGACTCAGCTTTGCTAAAGTCCCCAATTAGAGGTGTCCAGGGTTCTTAAGCACACTCTTCTTTTGCTTTGGACCTTGACTTTAACCGCTCAGTTTCAAGTTTTCACTTGACACCTACACGCCACAAGCACATGGTTAGGGACAGCTTGGTTTAGCCGCTTAGACCAGGATTTTATTCCGTTAGGCCTTCCTATCCACTGATGCTCAAAGCCTTGGGATCCTATTTATTTGCCCTTGCCTTTTGGTTTTAAGGGTTATTGGCTTTTTGCTCTTGCCTCTTGGTTTTAAGAGCTTTTGGCTTTTTCTGCTTGCTTTTTCTTTTTTCTTTCTATATTTTTTTCGCCTATTTTTTTTTCTGCAAGCTTTGTTCTTTGCTGCTTTTTCTTGCTTCAAGAATCATTTTTATGATTTTTCAGATTATCAAATAACATGTCTCCTAGTCATCATTCTTTCAAGAGCCAACATATTTAACATTCTTAAACAACAACTTCAAAAGACATATGCACTGTTCAAGCATTCATTCAGAAAACAAGAAGCATTGTCACTACATCAATATAATTAAACTAAGTTCAAGGATAAATTCGAAACACATGTACTTCTTGTTCTTTTGAATTAAAACATTTTTCATTTAAAAGAGGTGATGGATTCATAGGACATTCATAACTTTCAGACATAGTTACTAACTACTAATGATCATGTAATGAAGACACAAACATAGATAAGCATATAACATAGAAAACGAAAAACAGAAGAAACAAGAACAAGGAATGAATCCACCTTAGTGATGGTGGCGTTTCCTTCTTGAGGAACCAATGATGTCCTTGAGCTCTTCTATGTCTCTTCCTTGTCTTTGTTGCTCCTCCCTCATTGCTTTTTGATATTCTCTTATTTCATGAAGCATGATGGAGTGCTCTTGATGTTCCACCCTTAGTTGTCCCATATTGGAACTCAATTCTCCTAGGGAGGTGTTGATTTGCTCCCAATAATTTTGTGGAGGAAAGTGCATTTGAGGCATCTCTGGGATCTCATGGTAATGAGCTTCTTGCGCCTCTTGAGCTCCATGAATGGGCTCTCTTGCTTGCTCCATCTTCTTCTTAGTGATGGGCTTGTCCTCTTTAATGAGGATATCTCCCTCTATGTCAATCCCAGCCGAATTGCATAGGTGGCAAATGAGGTGAAGAAAGGCTAACCTTGCCATAGTGGAGGACTTGTCAGCCACCTTGTAGAGTTCTTGAGGTATAATCTCATGAACTTCCACCTCTTCTTCAATCATGATGCTATGGATCATGATGGCCCGGTCTATAGTAACTTCAGACCGGTTGCTAGTGGGAATGATTGAGCATTGAATGAACTCCAACCATCCTCTAGCTACAGGCTTGAGGTCCAATCTTCTTAGTTGAACCGGCTTGCCTTTGGAGTCAATCTTCCATTGAGCTCCTTCTACACATATGTCCATAAGGACTTGGTCCAACCTTTGATTAAAGTTGACCCTTCTAGTGTAGGGGCGTTCATCTCCTTGCATCATCGGCAAGTTAAACGCCAACCTCACATTCTCCGGACTAAAATTTAAGTATTTCCCCCGAACCATTGTAACATAGTTCTTTGGATCCGGGTTCTTACTTTGATCATGGTTCTTGGTGATCCATGCATTGGCATAGAACTCTTGAACCATTAGGATGCCGACTTGTTGGATGGGATTTGTTAGAACTTCCCAACCTCTTCTTTGAATTTCATGTCGGATCTCCGGATACTCATTTCTTTTGAGTTTGAAAGGGACCTCAGGGATCACCTTCTTCTTGGCCACAACATCATAGAAGTGGTCTTGATGGGCTTTGGAGATGAACCTTTCCATCTCCCATGACTCGGAGGTGGAAGCTTTTGTCTTCCCTTTCCCCTTTCTAGAGGATTCTCCGGTCTTAGGTGCCATCAATGGTAATGGAAAAACAAAAAGCTTATGCTTTTACCACACCAAACTTAGAATTTTTCTCGCCCTCGAGCAATAAAAGAAAGAATAGATGAAGAAGAAGAAGAAATAAAGGAGAGGGAGAAAGTGATGTGGTTCGGCCAAGAAGGGTATAGAGGGTTTGTGTTGTGTAAATTTGAAGAAGAATGGAGGGCTTTATATAGGGAAGGGAGGGGGGAAGGTTTCGGCCATATGGGTGGGTTTGGGTGGGAAATTGGTTTTGAATTTTGAAGGTATGTGGGGTTTATGAGGTAGGTTTATGGGGAAGAGTGGATGGATGTGAGTGGTGAAGAGGTGATGGGGAAGAGAGATTGAGGTGATTGGTGAAGAGTTTTGGGGAAGAGTGTTTATGGGATTGTGTGAAAGAGGGGTGAGAAGAAGTGAGTGGAGGTAGGTGGGGATCCTGTGGGGTCCACAGATCCTGAGATGATCCTGTGGGGTCCACAGATCCTGAGGTGTCAAGGATTTACATCCCTGCACCCATTAGGCATGTAAAATGCCTTTGCACACAACTCTGGGCGTTCAGCGCCAGGTTGGTGCCCATTTTGGGCGTTCAACGCCCATTTGTTGCCATTTCTGGCGTTGAACGCCAGAACCATGCTTGTTCTGAGTGTTCAGTGCCAGGATGCTGCCCATTTTGGGCGTTCAGCGCCAGAACCATGCTCTGTTCTGGCGTTGAACGCCAGGCAGATGCTCCTCCAGGGTGTGATTTTTCTTCTGCTATTTTTTTATTCCGTTTTCAATTTTTATATTTATTTTGTGACTCCTCATGATCATGAACCTATAAAGACATATAACTAAGAAAAATATTGTTAGATAAATAAAAATTGGGTTACCTCCCAACAAGCGCTTCTTTAATGTCAATAGCTTGACAGTGGGCTCTCATGGAGCCTCACAGATGTGCAGAGCTTTGTTGAGACTCTCCAACACCAAACTTAGAGTTTGGATATGGGAGTTCAACACCAAACTTAGAGTTTGGTTGTGGCCTCCCAACACCAAACTTAGAGTTTGACTGTGGGAGCTTTGTTTGACTCTGCTTTGAGAGAAGCTTTTCATGCTTCCTCTCCATAGTTGCAGAGGGAGATCCTTGAGTTTTAAACGCAAGGGAGTCCTCATTCCACTGAAGGACTAGTTCACCTCTGTCAACATCAATCACAGCTCTTGCTGTGGCCAGGAAAGGTCTTCCTAGAATTATGGATTCATCCTCTTCCTTTCCAGTATCCAGGACTATGAAATCAGCAGGGATGTAAAGGCCTTCAACCTTTACTAACACGTCCTCTACTTGTCCATATGCCTGTTTTCTTGAATTGTCTGCCATCTCTAATGAGATTTTAGCAGCTTGCACCCCATAGATTCCCAGTTTCTCTATTACAGAGAGGGGCATGAGGTTTATTCCTGAACCAAGGTCACACAGAGCCTTAAAGATCATGGTGCCTATGGTACAGGGTATTATGAACTTTCCAGGATCCTGTCTCTTCTGAGGCAATGTCAGTTGATCCAGATCACTTAGTTCATTGATGAACAAGGGAGGTTCAACTTCCCAGTTATCAATACCAAATAATTTGGCATTCAGCTTCATGATTGCACCAAGAAACTTGGCAGCTTGCTCTTCAGTAACATCCTCATTCTCTTCAGAAGAGGAATACTCATCAGAGCTCATGAAGGGCATAAGGAGGTTCAATGGAATCTCTATGGTCTCTAGATGAGCCTCAGAGTCCTTTGGTTCCTCAAAGGGAAGCTCCTTATTGGTCACTGGACGTCCCAGGGGGTCTTCCTCCTTGGGATTCACGTCCTCTCCTTCCCTTACAGGTTTGGTCATGGTGCTTATGTCAATGGCCTTGCACTCTCCTTTTGGATTCTCTTCTGTATTGCTTGGGAGAGTACTAGGAGGGATTTCAGTGATCCTTTTACTCAGCTGGCCCACTTGTGCTTCCAGATTTCTAATGGAAGATCTTGTTTCATTCATGAAACTTACAGTGGCCTTAGATAGATCAGAGACTAAGTTTGCTAAATTAGAAGTATTTTGTTCAGAGTTCTCTGTCTGTTGCTGAGTGGATGATGGAAAAGGCTTGCTATTGCTAAACCTGTTTCTTCCACCATTATTAAAGCCTTGTTGAGGCTTTTGATCCTTCCATGAGAAATTTGGATGATTTCTCCATGATGAGTTATAGGTGTTTCCATAAGGTTCACCTAAGTAATTCACCTCTGCTATTGCAGGGTTTTCAGGATCATAAGCTTCTTCTGCATAAGAAGCCTCTTGAGTACTGTTGGATGCAGCTTGCATTCCATCAGACTCTGAGAAATCATATTGACTTACTGAGTCAATATTTTATTCTGAGCCAATATGGCATTCAGAGTATCAATTTCAAGAACTCCCTTCTTCATAGGCGTCCCATTACTCACAGGATTCCTCTCAGAAGTGTACATGAACTGGTTATTAGCGACCATGTCAATGAGTTCTTGAGCTTATGCAGGCGTTTTCTTTAGGTGAATGGATCCACCTGCAGAAGTATCCAATGACATCTTTGATAACTCAGATAAACCATCATAGAATATATCCAGGATGGTCCATTCTGAAAGCATGTCAGAAGGACACTTTTTGGTCAACTGTTTGTATCTTTTCCAAGCTTCATAAAGGGATTCACCTTCTTTCTATTTGAAGGTCTGAACATCCACTCTAAGCTTGCTCAGCTTTGGAGGAGGAAAGAACTTGGCTAAGAAATCCGTGAGCAGCTTATCCCAAGAGTTCAGGCTATCTTTAGGTTGAGAGTCCAACCATATTCTAGCTCTGTCTCTTACAGCAAAAGGTAAAAGAATGAGCCTGTAGACTTCAGGATCTACTCCATTAGTCTTAACAGTATCACATATCTGCAAGAATTCAGTTAAGAACTGAAAAGGATCTTCAGATGGAAGTCCATGAAACTTGCAGTTCTGCTGCATCAGAGAAACTAATTGAGGTTTCAGCTCAAAGTTGTTTGCTCCAATGGCAGGAATGGAGATGCTTCTTCCATGTAAATTGGAATTAGGTGCAGTAAAGTCACCAAGCATCCTCCTTGCATTATTATTATTTTCGGCTGCCATCTTCTCTTCCTGTTCGAAAATTTCTGAAAGGTTATCTCTGGATTGTTGTAATTTAGCTTCTCTTAATTTTCTCTTCAGAGTCCTTTCAGGTTCTGGATCTGCTTCAACAAGAATATTCTTGTCCTTGCTCCTGCTCATATGACAAAGAAGAGGGAACAGAAAAAATAATAATAATATTATGGATCCTTTATACCACAGTATAGGGATCCCTTTGTGAGTGGAAGAAAAGAGGGAGACAAAGAATATGATGTAAAGAAAGAAACACAACTGTGAGGAGGGCAGAGATGTGAGATGAGATGTTAGTAAATGAATAAATAAATAGAATAATATGGGAGAGGGAGAATTTTCGAAAATAATTTTTGAAAAAGAGTTAGTGATTTTCGAAAATAGTTTTTGAAAAAGGTTAGTATTTTTTTTGAAAAATTTTAAAATCAAAAATAAAAATAATTAGTTAATAAAAAAAGAAATTTTTGAAAAAGAGGGAAGATATTTTCGAAAATTAGAGAGAGAGAGAAAGTTAGTTAGATAGTTTTGAAAAAGTTAAGAAACAAACAAAAAGTTAGTTAGTTGGTTGAAACAACTTTGAAAATCAATTTTGAAAAGATAAGAAGTTAGGAAGTTAGAAAAGATATTTTGAAAAAGATAAGATAAGAAGATATTTTTGAAAAGATATGATTGAAATTAGTTTTGAAAAAGATTTGATTTTTAAAATCACAATTAATGACTTGATTCACAAGAAATCATAAGATATGATTCTAGAACTTAAAGTTTGAATCTTTCTTAACAAGTAAGTAACAAACTTGAAATTTTTGAATCAAAACATTAATTGATGATGTTATTTTCGAAAATATGATGTAAAATTAAGAAAAAGATTTTTGAAAAATATTTTTGAAATTTTCGAAAATAACTAAGAAAAATGAAAAAGATTTGATTTTTGAAAAAGATTTTGAAAAAGATAAGATTTTCAAATTGAAAATTTGATTTGACTCATAAGAAACAACTAGATTTTAAAAATTTTGAAAAAGTCAATTCAAATTTTCGAATTTGATGAGGAGAAAAAGGGAAAGATATTTTTTTGATTTTTGAAATTTTTATGAAAAACATGAAAATGATGCAATGCATGAAAATTTTTGGATCAAAACAATGAATGCATGCAAGAATGCTATGAATGTCAAGATGAACACCAAGAACACTTTGAAGATCATGATGAACATCAAGAACATTTTTTTGAAAATTTTTATATGCAAAGAAAACATGTAAGACACCAAACTTAGAAATCTTTCATGTTTAGACTCTAACAAACGAAAAATGCACATGAAAAACAACTAAAGATGCAAAACAAGAAAACATCAAGATCAAATAAGAAGACTTACCAAGAACAACTTGAAGATCATGAAGAACACTATGAATGCATGAATTTTCGAAAAATGCAAGATGCATATGCAATTGACACCAAACTTATGATATGACTCAAGACTCAAACAAGAAACAAAAATATTTTTGATTTTTATGATTTTCTAATTTTTTTTGGATTTTTTTCGAAAATTATATGAAAAAGAAAAAATAAGGATTCCAAAATTTTTAACATGAATTCCAGGAATCTTGCATTCTTAGTCTAAAGCTTCAGTCCAGGAATTAGACATGGCTCACTAGCCAGCCAAGCTTTCAATGAAAGCTTCGGTCCAAAACACTAGACATGGCCAATGGCCAGCCAAGCTTCAGAAAGATATCAAAATATACTGCTCATTACTTATCAAATATGTAACTTGCCTCTATGCTGATGGTTTGGAAGCCTCAGTCCAAATGAATTTAGACATGGCTTTACAGCCAGCCAGGCTTCACATGCTTCATGAAACACTAGAATTCATTCTTAAAAATTTTGAAGCCATAGAATAATTTATTTTTTTGAAAACATTATTTTTATTATTTTTTTTTTTTGAAAACAAAAGGAAAATTTTTGAAAGATTTTTGAAAAATTTTTGAAGGGAAAACAAAAAGAAAATTACCTAATCTGAGCAACAGGATGAACCGTCAGTTGTCCATACTCGAACAATCCCCGGCAACAGCGCCAAAAACTTGGTATGCGAAATTGCTACTCAGGTTGTGAATTGTTGTTCGAAATTGATTCCCTGGCAATGGCACCAAAAACGGATGCACAGGACCATGGTCTAAACATATCTTCACAACTTCGCATAACTAACCAGCAAGTGCACTGGGTCGTCCAAGTAATACCTTACGTGAGTAAGGGTCGAATCCCACGGAGATTGTTGGTATGAAGCAAGCTATAGTCACCTTGTAAATCTCAGTCAGGCGGATATCAAATGGTTATGGAGTTTTCGAAAATAATATAATAAAATAGGGATAGAAATACTTATGTAAATCATTGGTGAGAGTTTCAGATAAGCGAATAGAGATGCTTTCGTTCCTCTGAACCTCTGCTTTCCTGCTATCTTCATCCAATCAATCTTACTCCTTTCCATGGCTGGCTTTATGTGATACATCACCACTGTCAATGGCTACTTTCGGTCATCTCTCGGGAAAATGATCCAATGCCCTGTCACGGCACGGCTAATCGTCTGGAGGCATCACCCTTGTCAATGGCTTCATCTTATCCTCTCAGTGAAAATGGTTAACGCACCCTGTCACGGCACGGCTATTCATCTGTCGGTTCTCGATCATGCTGGAATAGGATTTACTATCCTTTTGCGTCTGTCACTAACGCCCCGCAATCGCGAGTTTGGAGCTCGTCACAGTCATCCAATCATTGAATCCTACTCGGAATACCACAGACAAGGTTTAGACCTTCTGGATTCTCTTGAATGCCGCCATCATTCTAGCTTACACCACGAAGATTCTGGTTAGGAGATCTAAGAGATACTCATTCAGTCTAAAGTAGAACGGAAGTGGTTGTCAGGCACGCGTTCGTAGGGAATGATGATGATTGTCACGTTCATCACATTCAGATTGAAGTACGAATGAATATCTTAGAAGCAAAATAAGATGAATTGAATAGAAAACAGTAGTACTTTGCATTAATCTTTGAAGAACAGCAGAGCTCCACACCTTAATCTATGCAGTGTAGAAACTCTACCGTTAAAAATACATAAGTGAGAGTCCAAGCATGGCCGAGAGGCCAGCCCTCAAACGTGATCTAAGATAGCATACAATTGATCAAAGATACCTAATACAATAGTAAAAGGTCCTATTTATAATAAACTAGCTACTAGGGTTTACAGAAGTAAGTAATTGATGCATAAATCCACTTCCGGGGCCCACTTGGTGTGTGCTTGGGCTGAGCTTGAGTGTTGCACGTGTAGAGGTCCTTTCTGGAGTTGAACGCCAGCTTTTGTGCCAGTTTGGGCGTTCAACTCTGGTTTTGGCTCCTTTTCTGGCGCTAGACGCCAGAATTGGGCAGAGAGCTGGCGTTGAACGCCAGTTTGCGTCATCTAAACTTGGCCAAAGTATGAACTATTATATATTGCTGGAAAGCCCTGGATGTCTACTTTCCAACTCAATTGGAAGCACGCCATTTTGAGTTCTGTAGCTCCAGAAAATCCATTTTGAGTGCAGGGAGGTCAGAATCCAACAGCATCAGTAGTCCTTCTTCAACCTCTGAATCTGATTTTTGCTCAAGTCCCTCAATTTCAGCCAGAAAATACCTGAAATCACAGAAAAACACACAAACTCATAGTAAAGTCCAGAAATGTGAATTTAACATAAAAACTAATGAAAACATCCCTAAAAGTAACTAGATCCTACTAAAAACATACTAAAAACAATGCCAAAAAGCGTATAAATTATCCGCTCATCAAGCGGGTAAGCCATGAAACTTAGGTATTAGGTTGATTAGCGAAGTCTTCAGTTCAAATTCTACAGCCAGATTTGGATGACATGCTAGATACGGTTGCAGTGTAAAGTATGAAGCTCCTGCTTCCTGGAGAGTAATCCTCCAGGGCTCCGCCATATTACCTACACGTAAATCAACCGAATTAGTAGAAGAGGAGCTGGTTTCTTCCTTAAATGGTGCTTCAGATTTGCTCTCACATAAGACTGGTGAATTGGCAAGAACCACTTCACCACCCTCAGAGGCTAACCGACACCAAGCTCGCCTAATACGTGAAATAGTTTGTTCAACTTCAGGATCAAATGCGGCTAAGCTCGGATCAGGCAGTGAACGCGTCATTCAACGAAAGAAACATACAGCTCATGGTAATTAAAATAAAATAAAATATACAAATAAATAAATTTAAAAAAAATATTTACACCAACCAATAATTTAGCACACAATTGCAACTCCCCGGCAACGGCGCCAAAAATTGACGTGCGGAAAATTGCCGATTAAGAAATTGTAATAAGAATAACGTTGCAAGTACAGTTCTTAACCGACGAAAATTCCACTTATCAATTTAGAAAGGGTTGTCACAAATTTTAGAATAAAATAATGGGAGTAGGAATCCCAGGTCGTCTCCCAACGAGTTGACAAAAGAGTGCTATTTTATTGATCAGGAGTTTTTTGAGAAATTTTAAGAGTTGAAGAACAGAAAAGTAAATAATTGTAAATTGAAGCAATGAAAATTAATAAGAGAATTTATATAATCAAAATAAAAGCCTTAACCGGGAGAAGATTAATTGGAAGTTCTATCCTTGTTGAATTTTTCCAAGTGTAATAATAAGAGGTTGTTGTTTTTACTTTGTTAACCCTTACCGAATAAAGGAAAGTCAAGTAATTGAGTTAACTCTTATTCACAAGTCCTAATCCTCTCCTAAGGAAGGATTAGCGTTAGTGACTAGAGAATTGGCCAACAATTTCTAATTAAAATTAACACTTGAGTATTCCAACTCAAGGGTCTCCTTTTAATCAACTCCCAAGTCAAGTTGGGAGTCTACTCCATTGAAATGAATACAACTTTCACAGGCATATAAGGTGAATGAAAAGAAGACATAATAAGCTAAATAAAATAATAATTGAAAATTAATTAAAGGTAAAAATAGTACTTTGCATTAATAAATTCCAAAACCATAAACATTCATATCTGAACAGGGTTAATGAGCGATTAAAAAAGTAAAGGAATAAGGAAATAAACTAGAATAATGGAAACTTCAACAGAGGTAGTGACTCTTCTCAATATCCAAATTAAAAGCATAAAACTCTAAAAACTATGAATGCGAAGAACCCTAGAGGAAGTAGTAGAATTCTCTCTAAGATTCAAAACTAAGCTAAAAACTGTAAACTGTGTGAATGAGAATGTGTGTTGAATCTCTGCTTGTACGCACGTCTTAATAAATCGTTTTTCATTCACAACTTCGATACAACTAACCAGCAAGTGCACTGGGTCGTCCAAGTAATAAACCTTACGTGAGTAAGGGTCGATCCCATGGAGATTGTTGGTATGAAGCAAGCTATGGTCACCTTGTAAATCTCAGTCAGGCGGATATCAAAAGGTTATGGAGTTTTCGAAATTAAATAATGAGTAAACATAAAATAAGGATAGAAACACTTATGTAATTCATTGGTGAGAATTTCAGATAAGCGTATAGAGATGCTTTCGTTCCTCTGAATCTCTGCTTTCCCGCTGTCTTCATCCAATCAGTCTTACTCCTTTCTATGGCTGGCTTTATGTAAGAACATCAACGTTGTCAATGGCTACTTTTAATCCTCTCTGAAAAATGGTCCGATGCGCTGTCACTGCATGGCTAATCGTCTGGAGGCATCACCCTTGTCAATGGCTGCATCCTATCCTCGTGTGAAAATGGTCCAAATGCTCTGTCACAGCACGGCTAATCATCTGAGGTTCTCGATCATACTGGAATAGGATTCACCCTCCTTTTGCGTCTGTCACTACGCCCAGCACTCGCGAGTTTGAAGTTCGTCACAGTCATTCAATCCCAGAATCCTACTCAGAATACCACAGACAAGGTTTAGACTTTCCGGATTCTCATGAATGCCGCCATCAATCTAGCTTATACCACGAAGATTCTGATTAAGAGATCCAAGAGATACTCATTCAATCTAAGGTAGAACGGAAGTGGTTGTCAGGCACACGTTCATAGGGAATGATGATGATTGTCACGTTCATCACATTCAGGTTGAAGTGCAAATGAATATCTTAGAAGCGGAATAAGTTGAATTGAATAGAGAAACAGTAGTACTTTACATTAATCTTTGAGGAACAGCAGAGCTCCACACTTTAATCTATGGAGTGCAGAAACTCTACCGTATGAAAATACATAAGTGATAATGGTTCAGGCATGGCCGAATGGCCAACCCCCATGAAAGTCTAAGATAGCATAAAACTGATCAAAGATGTCTAATACAATAGTAAAAAGTCCTATTTATACTAAACTAGTTACTAGGGTTTACAGAAGTAAGTAATTGATGCATAAATCCACTTCCGGGGCCCACTTGCTGTGTGCTTGGGCTGAGCTTGAATGTTACACGTGTAGAGGTCAATCTTGGAGTTGAACGCCAGTTTGTAACGTATTTCTGGCGTTCAACTCTGGCTTGTGACGTGTTTCTGGCGTTTAACTCCAGACAACAGCGTAGAACTGGCGTTCAACGCCCTTTTACGTCATCTAAACTCGGCCAAAGTATGGACTATTATATATTGCTGGAAAGCCCTGGATGTCTACTTTCCAACGCAATTGGAAGCGCGCCATTTTATGTTTTGTAGCTCCAGAAAATCTACTTTGAGTATAGGGAGGTAAGAATCCAACAGCATCAGCAGTCCTTCTTCAACCTCTGAATCTAATTTTTGCTCAAGTCCCTCAATTTCAGCCAGAAAATACCTAAAATTACAGAAAAACACACAAACTCATAGTAAAGTCCAGAAATGTAAATTTAACATAAAAACTAATGAAAACATCCCTAAAAGTAACTAGATCCTACTAAAAACATACTAAAAACAATGCCAAAAAGCGTATAAATTATCCGCTCATCACAACACCAAACTTAAATTGTTGCTTGTCCCCAAGCAACTGAAAATCAAATAGGATAAAAAGAAGAGAATATACTATAAATTCCAAACTATCAATGAAACATAGCTCCAATCAGATGAGCGGGACTTGTAGCTTTTTGCCTCTTGAATAGTTTTGGCATCTCACTTTATCCATTGAGGTTCAGAATGATTGGCATCTATAGGAACTCAGAGTTCAGATAGTGTTATTGATTCTGCTAGTTCAGTATGATGATTCTTGAACACAGCTATTTTATGAGTCTTGGCCGTGGCCCTAAGCACTTTGTTTTCCAGTATTACCACCGGATACATAAATGCCACAAACACATAATTGGGTGAACCTTTTCAGATTGTGACTCAGCTTTGCTAAAGTCCCCAATTAGAGGTGTCCAGGGTTCTTAAGCACACTTTGTTTTTGCTTTGGACCTTGACTTTAACCGCTCAGTCTCAAGTTTTCACTTGACACCTTCACGCCACAAGCATAAGGTTAGGGACAGCTTGGTTTAGCCGCTTAGGCCAGGATTTTATTCCTTTAAGCCCTCCTATCCACTGATGCTCAAAGCCTTGGGAACCTTTTTATTTACTCTTGCCTTTTGGTTTTAAGGGTTACTGGCTTTTTGCTCTTGCCTCTTGGTTTTAAGAGCTTTTGGCTTTTTCTGCTTGCTTTTTCTCTTTTTTTTTTCGCCTATTTTTTTTTTCTGCAAGCTTTGTTCTTTGCTGCTTTTTCTTGCTTCAAGAATCATTTTTATGATTTTTCATATTATCAAATAACATGTCTCCTTGTCATCATTCTTTCAAGAGCCAACATATTTAACATTCTTAAACAACAACTTCAAAAGACATATGCACTGTTCAAGCATTCATTCAGAAAACAAAAAGTATTGTCACCACATCAATATAATTAATCTAAGTTCAAGGATAAATTCAAAACTCATGTACTTCTTGTTCTTTTGAATTAAAACATTTTTCATTTAAGAGAGGTGATGGATTCATAGGACATTCATAACTTTAAGACATAGTTACTAAATACTAATGATCATGTAATAAGACACAAACACAGATAAGCACTTAACATAGAAAAAACGAAAAACAGAGAATGTAAGAACAAGGAATGAGTCCACCTTATTGATGGTGGCGTTTTCTTCTTGAGGAACCAATGATGTCCTTGAGCTCTTCTATGTCTCTTCCTTGTCTTTGTTGCTCCTCCCTCATTGCTTTTTGATCTTCTCTAATTTCATGAAGGATGATGGAGTGCTCTTGATGTTCCACCCTTAATTGTCCCATGTTGGAACTTAATTCTCCTAGGGAGGTGTTGATTTGCTCCCAATAGTTTTGTGGAGGAAAATGCATTTGAGGCATCTCCAGGATCTCATGGTGATGGGCTTCATGCGTCTCTTGAGATCCATGAATGGGCTCTCTTGCTTGCTCCATCCTTTTCTTAGTGATGGGCTTCTCTTCCTCAATGTGAATGTCTCCTTCTATGAAAGCTCCAGCTGAGTAACATAGATGGCAAATAAGATGAGGAAAAGCTAGCCTTGCCCCAGGAGACGGCTTTTCGGCTATTTTGTAGAATTCAAGGGAGATGACTTCATGAACTTCTACTTCCTCTCCAATCATGATGCTATGAATCATGATGGCCCGATCCACAGTAACTTCAGATCGGTTGCTAGTGGGGATGATGGTGCGTTGGATGAACTCCAACCATCATCTAGCCACAAGCTTGAGGTCTAGTCTTCTCAATTGAACCAGCTTGCCTTTGGAGTCAATCTTCCATTGAGCTCCTTCCACACATATGTCCATAAGGACTTGGTCCAACCTTTGATTAAAGTTGACCCTTCTAGTGTAGGGGCGTGCATCTCCTTGCATCATAGGCAAGTTAAACGCCAACCTCACATTTTCCGGACTAAAATCTAAGTATTTCCCCCGAACCATTGTAATATAATTCTTTGGGTTTGGGTTCTTACTTTGATCATGGTTCCTTGTGATCCATGCATTGGCATAGAACTCTTGAACCATTAAGATGCCGACTTGTTGGATGGGGTTTGTTAGAACTTCCCAACCTCTTCTTTGGATTTCATGTCAGATCTTCGGATACTCATTTCTCTTGAGTTTGAAAGGGACCTCGGGGATCACCTTTTTCTTGGCCACAACATCATAGAAGTGGTCTTGATGAGCTTTGGAGATGAATCTTTCCATCTCCCATGACTCGGAGGTGGAAGCTTTTGTCTTCCCTTTCCCTTTTCTAGAGGATTCTCTGGTCTTAGGTGCCATCAATGGTAATGGAAAAACAAAAAGCTTATGCTTTTACCACACCAAACTTAGAATATTGCTCGCCCTCGAGCAAGAAAAAGAAGAATAGATGAAGAAGAAGAAATGGAGGAGAGGGAGAGAGAGATGTGTTTCGGCCAAGAAGGGGAAGAGAGGGTTGTGTTGTGTGAAAATGAGGAAGAATGGAGGGCTATATATAGGGAAGGGAGGGGGGTAAAGTTCGGCCATAAGGGTGGGTTTTGGGTGGGAAAGTGATTTTGAATTTTGAAGGGAGGTGGAGTTTATGAGGTAGGTTTATGGGGAAGAGTGTTTATGGGATTGTGTGAAAGAGGGGTGAGAAGAAGTGAGTGGAGGTAGGTGGGGATCCTGTGGGGTCCACAGATCCTGAGGTGATCCTGTGGGGTCCACAGATCCTGAGGTGTTCAAGGATTTACAACCTTGCACCAAATTAGGCATGCAAAATACCCTTGCACACAACTCTGGGCGTTCAGCGCCAGATTGGTGCTTGTTCTGGGCGTTGAACGCCCATTTGTTGCCCATTTCTGGCGTTGAACGCTAGAACCATGCTTGTTCTGGGCGTTCAGCGCCAGCTCTTCTCCAGGGTGCAATTCTGGCATTCAAACGCCCAGATGCTGCCCATTTTGGGCATTCAGCGCTAGAACCATGCTCTGTTCTGGCATTGAACGCCAGCCAGATGCTTCTTACTGCCGTTTAAACGCCAGTAAGGTCTTCCTCCAGGGTGTGATTTTTCTTCTGCTGTTTTTGATTCCATTTTCAATTTTTATATTTATTTTGTGACTCCACATGATCATTGATGAGCGGATATTTTATACGCTTTTTGGGGATAATTTCATATAGTTTAGAGTATGTTTTAGTTAGTTTTTAGTCTATTCCTAGTAGTTTCTAGGAAAAATTCATATTTCTGGACTTTACTATGTGTTGTGTGTTTTTCTGTAATTTCAGGTATTTTTCTGGCTGAAATTGAAGGAGCTGAGCAAAAATCTGATTCAGGCTGAAAAAGGACTGCTGATGCTGTTGGATTCTGACCTCCCTGCACTCAAAGTGGATTTTCTGGAGCTACAGAACTCGAAATGGCGTGCTTCCAATTGCGTTGGAAAGTAGACATCCAGGGCTTTCCAGAAATATATAATAGTCCATACTTTGCACAAGAATTGACGACGTAAACTGGCGTTCAACGCCAGCCTTCTGCCCAAATCTGGCGTCCAGCGCCAGAAAAGGATCAAAAACTGGAGTTGAACGCCCAAACTTGCACAAAAACTGGCGTTCAACTCCACAAATGGCCTCTTCACGTGAATTGCTTAAAGTCTCCGCCCCAGCACACACCAAGTGGGCCCTAGCACACCAAATGGGCCCCAGAAGTGGATCTCTGCATCATCCATCATAGTCCACTCATATTTTGTAACCCTAGGCTACTGGTTTAGTATTTAAACAACTTTTAGAGACTTATTTTGTATCTCATGACATTTCAGATCTAAACTTTGTATTCTCTGACGGCATGAGTCTCTAAACCCCATTGTTGGGGGTGAGGAGCTCTGCTGTGTCTCGATGAATTAATGCAAGTATTTCTGTTTTCCATTCAAACACGCTTGCTCCTATCTAAGATGTTCATTCGCGCTTAACTGTGATGGAGGTGATGATCCGTGACATTCATCACCTTCCTCAAACCATGAACGCGTGCCTGACAACCACCTCCGTTCTATATACGATTGAATGAGTATCTCTTAGATTCCTTAATCAGAATCTTCGTGGTATAAGCTAGAACTGATGGCAGCATTCATGAGAATCCGGAAAGTCTAAACCTTGTCTGTGGTATTCCAAGTAGGATTCAATGATTGAATGACTGTGACGAGCTTCAAACTCCTGAAGGCTGGGTGTTAGTGACAGACGCAAAAGGATAGTAAATCCTATTCCAACCGGATCGAGAACCAACCGGTGATTAGCCGTGCTGTGACAGAGCGCGTGAGCGTAGTTTTCACTGGAAGGATGGAAGGTAGCCATTGACAACGGTGATCCACCAACACACAGCTTGCCATAGGAGGACGTGCGTGCGTGAATCAGAAGACAGAGGAAAGCAGAGATTCAGAGGACAAAGCATCTCCAAAACTCCAACATATTCTCCATTACTGCACAACAAGTAACTTTTAATTTATGCTCTACTGGTTATTCACAATTCAACTGATAAACATAATTGACTTCCTGACTAAGATTTACAAGATAACCATAGATTGCTTCAAACCAACAATCTCTGTGGGATTCGACCCTTACTCACGTGAGGTATTACTTGGACGACCCAGTGCACTTGCTGGTTAGTGGTACGCGTTGTGAAAAGTGTGATTCGCAATTCGTGCTACCAATCATGAACCTAATAAAACATGAAAGAACAAGAAAAATAAAATTAGATAAATAAAAATTGGGTTGCCTCCCAACAAGCGCTTCTTTAATGTCAATAGCTTGACAGTGGGCTCTCATGGAGCCTCACAGATGTTCAGAGCATTGTTGAGACTTCCCAACACCAAACTTAGAGTTTGACTGTGGGGGATCTGGTTGACTCTGTTTTGAGAGAATATTTTTATGCTTCCTCTCCATGTTTACAGAAGGGTAACCTTGAGTTGTAAAAACAAGGGAGTCCTCATTCAATTGAAGGACTAATTCACCTCTGTCAACATCAATCACAGCTCTTGCTGTGGCTAGGAAAGGTCTTCCAAGGATGATGGATTCATCCTCATCCTTCCCAGTATCAAGGATCATGAAATCAGCAAGGATGTAAAGGCCTTCAACCTTTACTAACACGTCCTCTACTTGTCCATAAGCCTATTTTCTTGAATTGTCTGCCATCTCTAATGAGATTTTAGTAGCTTGCACCCCAAAGATTCCCAGTTTCTCTATTACAGAGAGGGGCATGAGGTTTATCCCTAAACCAAGGTCACACAGAGCCCTTTCAAAGATCATGTTGCTTATGGTACAAGGTATTACGAACTTTCCAGGATCCTATTTCTTCTGAGGCAATGTCAGTTGATCCAGATCACTTAGTTCATTGGTGAACAAGGGAGGTTCATCTTCCCAAGTCTCAATACCAAATAATTTGGCATTCAGCTTCATGATTGCACCAAGGTACTTGGTAACTTGCTCTTCAGTAACATCCTCATTCTCTTCAGAAGATGAATACTCATTAGAGCTCATGAAGGGCATAAGGAGGTTCAATGGAATCTCTATGGTCTCCAGATGAGTCTCAGATTCCTTTGGTTCCTCAGAGGGAAACTCCTTGTTGATCACTGGACGTCCCAGGAGGTCTTCCTCACTGAGATTCACGTCCTTTCCTTCCTCCTTGGGTTCGGCCATGATGGTTATGTCAATAGCCTTGCACTCTCCTTTTGGATTTTCTTCTGTATTGCTTGGGAGAGTACTAGGAGAGATTTCAGTGATCCTTTTACTCAGCTGGCCCACTTGAGTTTTCTTGTGTCTTGATCTTAAAATTTTTAAGTTTGGTGTTCCTTGGTGTTTTCCCTCCAAATTTTTCGAAAACAAGGAGCATTAGATCTAAAAATTTTAAATCTTGTACTATCTTATTGTTTTTCCCTCTCCTCACTAAATTCAAAAAAAAATATCTTTTTAAAATATCTTTTCTAACTTCCTATCTTTTCAAAATTTGTTTCAACTAACTAACTAACTTTTTGTTTGTTTCTTAACTTTTTCAAAACTACCTAACTAACTCTCTCTCTCTCAAATTTTCGAAAGTATCTCCCCTCTTTTTCAAAAATTCTGTTTTTTTTAACTAATTATTTTTAATTTTTTTACGAAAAAAAAAAATTTATTTCAAAATTCAAATTCTTTTTAGTTATTTTATTTCATTTAAGTATTTACTTCTTATAAAATAAAATAAATAAAAAGGTAAATCAGTCTAAGTTATATCCATAGATCCATCATGGACATCAGTGGAGATGGACAGTCCAGGAGGACTTTGGGGTCATATTCTAACCCCTCTACTGCTTCGTATGGGTGTAGCATATGCATACCCTCCATTGGAGTTAGTAGCTTTGAGTTGAATCCTCAGCTCATTATCATGGTGCAGCAAAGTTGCCAGTATTCTGGTCTTCCACAGGAAGAACCTACAGAGTTTCTGGCACAATTTCTACAAATTGCTGACACAGTACATGATAAGGAAATAGATCAGGATGTCTACAGACTATTACTGTTTCCATTTGCTGTAAAAGATCAAGCTAAAAGGTGGTTAAATAACCAACCTAAGGCCAGCATAAGAACATGGAAACAGCTGACAGAAAAATTCCTGAATCAATATTTCCCTCCAAAAAGGATGACACAGCTAAGGCTGGACATCCAAGGCTTTAAACAAGGAGATAATGAATCTCTTTATGATGCCTGGGAGAGATACAGAGAGATGCTACGAAAATGCCCCTCTGAAATGTTTTCAGAGTGGGTTCAGTTAGACATCTTCTACTATGGGCTTGCAGAAGGAGCTCAGATGTCTTTAGATTACTCAGCTGGTGGATCTATCCATATGAGAAAGACAATCGAAGAGGCTCAAGAGCTCATTGATACAGTTGCCAGGAATCAGCATCTGTATCTAAGCAGCAACCCTTCCATGAATGAAGAGGTTAAAACAGTAACTACTGAATTCAGTACTGTAAAACAAGCTGCTGAATTCAATCAGCAATTAGATTTTCTAACAAAGCAGCTAGCTGAATTCAAAGACAGGTTACAGGAGACAAGGATAGCTAATATACATATGGAAGAACAGTTTAAGCAAACAAAGCAGCAGCTATCAAAGCAAATAGCAGAAGAATGCCAAGCAGTTCAATTAAGAAGTGGGAAAACATTAAATACCCCACCTCAAGGCATCAAAAATTCAAGAAATAAGCAACCCACCAAAGATTCCCCTGAGGACAGTAAGAGCCCAGGGAAAAATAATTCTGGCACTAAAATGCCAGAAAATGGGTGGAAGGCTGGCGCTGAACGCCCAGACCATGCCCAAAACTGGCGTTCAGCACCAGAAACAAGGCAGGATTGGCGTTCAACGCCAGAAATGGGCAAGAATCTGGCGTTGAACGCCCAACAGGGGCACATTTCTGGCGTTCAGGCGCCAGGAACAGACAGTGAGCTGGCGTCTAACGTCACTCCAGCTTCTGACTCTGGCATTCAATTGCCAGTGAAGGATCAGACACACACAAGTGCTGACAACAACCCCTCTAAAAAGGCTTCTTTAACCACTAAGGTTGAGGAATATAAAGCCAAAATACCTTATCCTCAAAAACTCCGGAAAGAGGAGCAGGATAAGCAATTTGCTCGCTTTGTAGATTATCTAAGGACTCTTGAAATAAAGATTCCATTTGCAGAGGCACTTGAGC
This sequence comes from Arachis hypogaea, assembly GCF_003086295.3. Lineage (NCBI taxonomy): Eukaryota > Viridiplantae > Streptophyta > Magnoliopsida > Fabales > Fabaceae > Arachis > Arachis hypogaea. The sequence goes on from NC_092053.1 coordinate 50,221,209, forward strand.
AAATACCTTCTTATGCCAAGTTCATGAAAGAGATCTTGAGTCATAAAAAGGAGTGGAGAGAAACAGAAAGAGTTCTCCTCACTGAAGAATGCAGTGCAGTCATTCTGAAAAGCTTTCCTGAAAAGCTTAAAGACCCTGGGAGTTTTCTGATACCATGCATATTAGAAGGTGATTGCACCAAGACAGCTTTATGCGATCTTGGGGCAAGCATCAACCTGATACCTGCATCCACTATCAGGAAGCTTGGCTTAATTGAAGAAGTTAAACCAACCCGGATATGTCTCCAACTTGCTGATGGTTCCACTAAATACCCATCAGGAGTGATTGAGGACATGATTGTCAGAGTTGGGCCATTCGCCTTTCCCACTGACTTTGTTGTGCTAGAAATGGAGGAGCACAAGAGTGCTACTCTCATTCTAGGAAGACCCTTCCTAGCAACTGGACGATCCCTCATTGACGTCCAGCAGGGGGAAATAACCCTGAGAGTCAACGATGACGAGTTCAAATTGAACACTGTCAAAGCCATGCAGCATCCAGACACATCAACAGACTGCATGAAAGTTGACCTTATTGACTCTTTGGTAGAAGAGATCAACATGGCTGAGAGTCTCGAATCAGAGTTGGAAAACATCTTTAAAGATGTTCAGCCTGATTTGGAGGATTCAGGGCACATGAAAGAGCCTCTGAACTTTCTTCTGAAAGAGGAAAAACCTCCTAAACCAGAGCTCAAGCCACTGCCACCATCCTTGAAATATGCATTTCTAGGAGAAGGTGACACTTTTCCAGTGATCATAAGCTCTGCTTTAAATTCACAGGAAGAGGAAGCACTTATTCAAGTGCTAAGGACACACAAGACAGCTCTTGGGTGGTCCATAGGTGATCTTAAGGGCATAAGCCCAGCTAGATGCATGCACAAAATCCTATTGGAGGATAATGCCAAACCAGTGGTTCAACCACAGAGGCGGCTAAATCCAGCCATGAAGGAAGTGGTGCAGAAAGAGGTCACCAAATTACTGGAGGCTGGGATTATTTATCCTATTTCTGACAGCCCCTGGGTGAGCCCTGTTCAAGTCGTCCCAAAAAAGGGAGGCATGACAGTGATTCATAATGAAAAAAATGAACTGGTTCCTACAAGAACAGTTACAGGGTGGCGCATGTGTATTGACTACAGAAGGCTCAATACAGCCACCAGAAAGGATCATTTTCCTTTACCATTCATAGACCAGATGCTAGAAAGACTAGCAGGTCATGATTATTACTGCTTTTTGGATGGCTACTCAGGCTATAACCAGATTGCAGTAGATCCCCAGGATCAAGAGAAAACAGCATTCACATGTCCATCCGGAGTGTTTGCTTATAGAAGGATGCCCTTTGGGCTATGCAATGCACCTGCAACCTTCCAGAGATGCATGCTCTCTATTTTCTCTGACATGGTGGAAAAATTTCTAGAAGTCTTCATGGATGACTTCTCAGTATATGGAGACTCATTCAGCTCCTGTCTTGATCACCTGAAACTTGTTCTGAAAAGATGCCAAGAAACCAACCTAGTTTTAAACTGGGAAAAGTGTCACTTCATGGTGACTGAAGGAATTGTTCTTGGGCATAAAATCTCAAACAAGGGAATAGAGGTGGATCAAGCAAAAATAGAGGTAATTGAAAAATTACCACCACCTGCCAATGTTAAGGCAATCAGAAGCTTTCTGGGGCATGCAGGATTCTATAGGAGGTTTATAAAGGATTTTTCAAAAATCGCAAAACCTCTAAGCAATCTGCTAGCTGCTGACACACCATTTGTGTTTGACACAGCATGCCTGCAGGCGTTTGAAACGCTGAAAGCTAAGCTGGTCACAGCACCAGTCATTTCTGCACCAGACTGGACATTGCCATTTGAGTTAATGTGTGATGCCAGTGATCATGCCATTGGTGCAGTATTGGGACAGAGGCATGACAAGCTTTTGCATGTCATTTATTATGCCAGTCGCGTTTTAAATGATGCCCAGAAAAATTACACAACCACAGAAAAGGAATTACTTGCAGTGGTTTACGCCATTGACAAGTTCAGATCCTACTTAGTAGGATCAAAAGTGATTGTGTATACTGACCATGCTGCTCTTAAATATCTACTCACAAAGCAGGATTCAAAACCCAGGCTCATCAGATGGGTATTGCTTCTGCAAGAGTTTGATATAGAAATAAGAGACAGAAAAGGGACAGAGAACCAAGTAGCTGATCATCTGTCCCGGATAGAGCCAGTGGAAGGGACGTCCCTCCCCTTCCTTGAGATCTCTGAGACATTCCCTGATGAGCATCTATTTGCCATTCAGGAAGCACCATGGTTTGCCGATATTGCAAACTATAAAGCTGCAAGGTTCATACCCAAGGAGTACAATAGAATACAAAAAAAGAAACTAATTACTGATGCAAAGTACTACTTGTGGGATGAGCCCTATCTCTTTAAGAGATGTGCAGACGGAATTATCCGTAGGTGTGTCCCCAGAGAGGAAGCACAGAGAATCTTATGGCATTGCCATGGATCTCAATATGGAGGCCATTTCGGAGGTGAGCGAACAGCCACCAAGGTCCTCCAATGTGGCTTCTATTGGCCCACACTCTATAAAGATTCCCGAGAGTTTGTACATAATTGTGACAGTTGCCAAAGAGCTGGTAATCTGCCTCATGGTTACGCCATGCCTCAACAAGGAATCTTGGAAATAGAGTTGTTTGATGTATGGGGAATTGACTTCATGGGACCTTTCCCACCATCATACTCAAACACTTATATTCTGGTGGCAGTTGACTATGTATCAAAATGGGTTGAGGCTATTGCCATACCCACCAATGATACTAAAACAGTGCTGAAGTTCCTCCAGAAACATATCTTTAGCAGGTTTGGTGTCCCTAGAGTGTTAATCAGTGATGGGGGCACTCACTTCTGCAATAAACAGCTTTACTCTGCCATGGTTCGGTATGGAATTCGCCACAAGGTGGCCACTCCATATCATCCACAAACCAATGGGCAGGCTGAAGTCTCTAACAGAGAATTAAAGAGAATCCTGGAACGGACAGTAAATACCCGTAGAAAGGATTGGGCAAGAAGCTTGGATGACGCTCTGTGGGCTTACAGAACAGCATTCAAGACCCCTATAGGGACCTCTCCATACCAACTCGTGTATGGTAAGGCATGCCACTTGCCCGTGGAACTGGAACATAAGGCCTACTGGGCAACCAGATTCCTAAACTTAGATGCCAAATTAGCAGGAGAAAAACGATTGCTCCAGCTAAATGAGCTAGAGGAATTCAGATTCACAGCTTTCGAAAATGCCAAGCTTTATAAAGAAAAATAAAAAAAATGGCATGACAGAAAGCTGTCATCTAGAATCTTTGAACCAGGACAGAAGGTCCTGTTGTTTAACTCTAGACTCAGGCTATTCCCCGGGAAACTGAAATCCCGGTGGAGGGGACCATACGTGATTACAAGTGTGTCACCATATGGTTATGTTGAGCTTCAAGATATTGATTCTGATAAGAAGTTCATTGTCAACGGACAGAGGATCAAGCATTATCTTGAAGGCAACACTGAGCAAGAATGCTCAAGGCTGAAGCTAGATTGAAAGCTCAACAAAGTCCAGCTAAAGACAATAAAGAAGCGCTTGCTGGGAGGCAACCCAGCCATGGGGCATCAATCCTCTAAAGCATTTTTGCCCTATTTTTATTTTTATTTGTTTATATAAAGTTCACTGACACTAAGGTACAGAATCATTTGTATAAGTTTACAGGGTTACAGAAGGAATTTGCACACAAAACAGAGTAAAAGAGCTCAATGGCAAGAAAACGCCAGTAAATGGGCATTTTTGGGCGTTCAGCGCCCAAAATGGGCATCCACTGGGCGCTGAACGCCAGTAATGGCAGCATTTGGGCGTTCAACGCCAGAAATGGCCACCCACTGGGCGTTGAACGCCAGGAATGGCAGCAACTGGGCGCTGAACGCCCAGGAGATCAGCATTTGGGCGCTGAACGCCCAAAACAGGCAGTGTTTGGGCGTTCAAACGCCAGGAGGACAGGGGGAAGCCAAATCCAAGCAATCCCACACGTATTTCCATTTTAATTTAAAATTTTATGCATCAATGCATGATGTTTACATGAACATATCAAGAACCCTGATTTCTAAAAACCTTAATTTCTAAAAATCCATCTTTCCAAATTCAACCCAACTCTTTTCAAAATCTTTTCTGAAAAATCTATCTTTTTCAAAATCTATCTTTTTCACTCAAAAATCTTTTCAACTAATCCATATCTTCTCCAATATCTTTTTCATATTATCTTTTTTCAAAATCCAGAATTATCTTTTTCAAAAAAAAAAAATATCTATCCTATCTTTTCAAAATTAAACTATATCTTCTATCTTATCTTTTTCAACTCAATCTTTTTATCTTATCTCCTCCAATTTTTCGAAAATTCACCCCTCCCCCCCCCTTTAAATTGGATTCGCCCCCCCCCCCCTCCTTCATCAACAAGTGCTACTCAATCTCCTTCTATCCCTCTCCTTTCTTTTCTTTTGCTTGAGGACAAGCAAACCTCTAAGTTTGGTGTGTTTTTCCGAAATCACTAAGATCATGGCTCCCAAAGGGAAACAATACACTCCTAGAGACAAGAAAGAGAGCGTTCCAAAACCACTTTGGAATCAAGGGAAGTTATTATCTAAAGAACATTCAGACCATTATCTTAAAGTAATGGGTCTGAGATCAGTGATCCCGGAAGTTAGATTCAATCTGAAAGAAGATGAATATCCGGAGATCCAGGAGCAAATTCGAATCAGGAATTGGGAAGTCCTAGCTAATCCTGAAACGAAAGTAGGAAGGAACATGGTCCAGGAGTTCTATGCTAATATGTGGCAGACTGATAAGCAAAGACTATCTGGAACTGCCTGCTACGAATTTCGGACCATGGTCAGGGGAAAAATTGTTCATACCACCCCTGACAAGATCAGAGAGATACTAAAGCTACCTCAGCTAAAGGATGATCCAGACTCCTTCAACAGGAGGATGATGAGAGCAGACATTGGCCCGGATAAAATTGGAGAGGACATCTGTATTCCTGGAGCCAGGTGGACCACCAACACAAAGGGCGTCCCAAATCAACTCAAGAGGGAGGATCTCAAACCAGTTGCCAGAGGATGGCTGGACTTCATTGGGCGTTCTCTGTTGCCCACCAGCAACCGTTCTGAAGTCACAGTTAAAAGAGCAGTGATGATTCATTGCATCATGATGGGAAAGGAAGTGGAGGTTCATCAGCTGATTTCAACAGAGCTCTATAAGATTGCTAACAAAAATTCAAGAGAGGCCAGGTTGGCTTATCCAAGTGTGATATCTCTGCTCTGCAAGGACGCTGGAGTCAAGATGGGAATAACTGAATATATCCTAATTGAAAAGTCAATCACCAAAGCATCAATGGAGAGACAACAAGCACAGGAGGATCATATCAAGAAGAGAGCACAGGAATTCCTCCCAGAGATTCCTCAAGCAGAATATTGGGAACATCTTGAGACGTCTGTCACCAAGATACAGGAAGCTATGGAGCAAATAATAAAACAACAGAAGGAACACAGTCAAATGCTGACCCATATGCTTAAAGAACAAGAGGAGCAGGGACGTGACTTAAGGGAACTGAAGCGCCAAAAGTCTTCTGTGATACCGAGTCTCCCAAGGATCAGAGGAACTCCCATACCTCCAAAATAAAGGTTGTTAATTTCCAATTTCTGCCGTAACTCTGTGACAGTGTCCTTATAAAAGTATCTTAGAAGTCATATAGTAGTAATTAGTATCTATTTTGATTTTATCTCCAATTAAGCTATAGTTTATTTTTCTCATCATCATTAAACATGAATAAAATAGTAGATCTTTTGAATAAGAAGCAATAAAATTTCGAGTTTAAATAAAACAAATTCTAATTGGTTAAATGTGGTGGCAATGCTTTCTGTCTTCTGAATGAATGCTTGAACAGTGCATATGTCTTTTGAATTTGTTGTTTAAGACTGTTAAATATGTTGGCTCTTGAAAGAATAATGAACATGAAACATGTTATTGATAATCTGAAAAATCATAAAAATGATTCTTGAAGCAAGAAAAAGCAGCAAAGAACAAAGCTTGCAGAAAAAAAAAAAAAAAGCAAGCAGAAAAAGCCAATAACCCTTAAAACCAAAAGGCAAGGGCAATTAAAAAGGATCCCAAGGCTTTGAGCATCAGTGGATAGGAGGGCCTAAAGGACTAAAATCCTGGTCTAAGCGGCTAAACCAAGCTGTCCCTAACCATGTGCTTGTGGCGTGCAGGTGTCAAGTGAAAACTTGAGACTGAGCGGTTAAAGTCAAGGTCCAAAGCAAAAAGAAGAGTGTGCTTAAGAACTCTGGACACCTCTAATTGGGGACTTTAGCAAAGCTGAGTCACAATCTGAAAAGGTTCACCCAGTTATGTGTCTGTGGCATTTATGTATCCGGTAGTAATACTGGAAAACAAAGTGCTTAGGGCCACGGCCAAGACTCATAAAGAAGTTGTGTTCAAGAATCATCACACTGAACTAAGAGAATCAATAACACTATCTGAATTCTGAGTTCCTATAGATGCCAATCACTCTGAGCTTCAATGGATAAAGTGAGATGCCAAAACTGTTCAGAAGCAAAAAGCTACTAGTCCCGCTCATCTAATTAGAATCTGAGCTTCAATCAAAAACTCTGAGATATTATTGCTTCTCAACCTATTAGTCTTCTATTTTATTTGTCTAGTTGCTTGAGGACAAGCAACAGTTTAAGTTTGGTGTTGTGATGAGCGGATATTTTATACGCTTTTTGGGGATAATTTCATATAGTTTAGAGTATGTTTTAGTTAGTTTTTAGTCTATTCCTAGTAGTTTCTAGGAAAAATTCATATTTCTGGACTTTACTATGAGTTGTGTGTTTTTCTGTAATTTCAGGTATTTTTCTGGCTGAAATTGAAGGAGCTGAGCAAAAATCTGATTCAGGCTGAAAAAGGACTGCTGATGCTGTTGGATTCTGACCTCCCTGCACTCAAAGTGGATTTTCTGGAGCTACAGAACTCGAAATGGCGTGCTACCAATTGCGTTGGAAAGTAGACATCCAGGGCTTTCCAGAAATATATAATAGTCCATACTTTGCACAAGAATTGACGACGTAAACTGGCGTTCAACGCCAGCCTTCTGCCCAAATCTGGCGTCCAGCGCCAGAAAAGGATCAAAAACTGGAGTTGAACGCCCAAACTGGCACAAAAACTGGCGTTCAACTCCACAAATGGCCTCTGCACGTGAATTGCTTAAAGTCTCCGCCCCAGCACACACCAAGTGGGCCCTAGCACACCAAATGGGCCCCAGAAGTGGATCTCTGCATCATCCATCATAGTCCACTCATATTTTGTAACCCTAGGCTACTGGTTTAGTATTTAAACAACTTTTAGAGACTTATTTTGTATCTCATGACATTTCAGATCTAAACTTTGTATTCTCTGACGGCATGAGTCTCTAAATCCCATTGTTGGGGGTGAGGAGCTCTGCTGTGTCTCGATGAATTAATGCAAGTATTTCTGTTTTCCATTCAAACACGCTTGCTCCTATCTAAGATGTTCATTCGCGCTTAACTGTGATGGAGGTGATGATCCGTGACATTCATCACCTTCCTCAAACCATGAACGCGTGCCTGACAACCACCTCCGTTCTATATACGATTGAATGAGTATCTCTTAGATTCCTTAATCAGAATCTTCGTGGTATAAGCTAGAACTGATGGCAGCATTCATGAGAATCCGGAAAGTCTAAACCTTGTCTGTGGTATTCCAAGTAGGATTCAATGATTGAATGACTGTGACGAGCTTCAAACTCCTGAAGGCTGGGTGTTAGTGACAGACGCAAAAGGATAGTAAATCCTATTCCAACCGGATCGAGAACCAACCGGTGATTAGCCGTGCTGTGACAGAGCGCGTGAGCGTAGTTTTCACTGGAAGGATGGAAGGTAGCCATTGACAACGGTGATCCACCAACACACAGCTTGCCATAGGAGGACGTGCGTGCGTGAATCAGAAGACAGAGGAAAGCAGAGATTCAGAGGACAAAGCATCTCTAAAACTCCAACATATTCTCCATTACTGCACAACAAGTAACTTTTAATTTATGCTCTACTGGTTATTCACAATTCAACTGATAAACATAATTGACTTCCTGACTAAGATTTACAAGATAACCATAGATTGCTTCAAACCAACAATCTCTGTGGGATTCGACCCTTACTCACGTGAGGTATTACTTGGACGACCCAGTGCACTTGCTGGTTAGTGGTACACGTTGTGAAAAGTGTGATTCGCAATTCGTGCTACCAATCATGAACCTAATAAAACATGAAAGAACAAGAAAAATAAAATTAGATAAATAAAAATTGGGTTGCCTCCCAACAAGCGCTTCTTTAATGTCAATAGCTTGACAGTGGGCTCTCATGGAGCCTCACAGATGTTCAGAGCATTGTTGAGACTTCCCAACACCAAACTTAGAGTTTGACTGTGGGGGATCTGGTTGACTCTGTTTTGAGAGAATATTTTTATGCTTCCTCTCCATGTTTACAGAAGGGTAACCTTGAGTTGTAAAAACAAGGGAGTCCTCATTCAATTGAAGGACTAATTCACCTCTGTCAACATCAATCACAGCTCTTGCTGTGGCTAGGAAAGGTCTTCCAAGGATGATGGATTCATCCTCATCCTTCCCATTATCAAGGATCATGAAATCAGCAGGGATGTAAAGGCCTTCAACCTTTACTAACACGTCCTCTACTTGTCCATAAGCCTATTTTCTTGAATTGTCTGCCATCTCTAATGAGATTTTAGTAGCTTGCACCCCAAAGATTCCCAGTTTCTCTATTACAGAGAGGGGCATGAGGTTTATCCCTAAACCAAGGTCACACAGAGCCCTTTCAAAGATCATGTTGCTTATGGTACAAGGTATTACAAACTTTCCAGGATCCTATTTCTTCTGAGGCAATGTCAGTTGATCCAGATCACTTAGTTCATTGGTGAACAAGGGAGGTTCATCTTCCCAAGTCTCAATACCAAATAATTTGGCATTCAGCTTCATGATTGCACCAAGGTACTTGGTAACTTGCTCTTCAGTAACATCATCATTCTCTTCAGAAGATGAATACTCATTAGAGCTCATGAAGGGCATAAGGAGGTTCAATGGAATCTTTATGGTCTCCAGATGAGTCTCAGATTCCTTTGGTTCCTCAGAGGGAAACTCCTTGTTGATCACTGGACGTCCCAGGAGGTCTTCCTCACTGAGATTCACGTCCTTTCCTTCCTCCTTGGGTTCGGCCATGATGGTTATGTCAATAGCCTTGCACTCTCCTTTTGGATTTTCTTCTGTATTGCTTGGGAGAGTACTAGGAGAGATTTCAGTGATCCTTTTACTCAGCTGGCCCACTTGTGCCTCCAAATTTCTAATGGAGGACCTTGTTTCATTCATGAAACTTACAGTGGCCTTAGATAGATCAGAGACTAAGTTTGCTAAATTAGAGGTATTTTGCTCAGAGTTCTCTGTCTGTTGCTGAGTGGATGATGGAAAAGGTTTACTATTGTGAAACCTATTTCTTCCACCATTATTAAAGCCTTGTTGAGGCTTTTGATGATCCTTCCATGAGAAATTTGGATGATTTCTCCATGAGGGGTTATAGGTGTTTCCATAAGGTTCACCCATGTAATTCACCTCTGCTATTGCAGGGTTCTCAGGATCATAAGCTTCTTCTTCAGAAGATGCCTCTTGAGTACTGTTGGATGCAGCTTGCATTCCATTCAGACTCTGAGAAATCATATTGACTTGCTGAGTCAATATTTTATTCTGAGCTAATATGGCATTCAGAGTATCAATTTCAAGAACTCCCTTCTTCATAGGTGTCCCATTACTCACAGGATTCCTCTCAGAAGTGTACATGAACTGGTTATTAGCAACCATGTCAATGAGTTCTTGAGCTTCTGCAGGCGTTTTCTTTAGGTGAATGGATCCACCTGCAGAAGTATCCAATGACATTTTAGCCAAGTCAGACAGACCATCATAGAAGATATCCAGGATGGTCCATTCTGAAAGCATGTCAGTAAGACACTTTTTCGTCAGTCCTTTGTATCTCTCCCAAGCTTCATAGAGGGATTCACCTTCTTTCTGTCTGAAGGTCTGAACGTCCACTCTAATCTTACTAAGCTTTTGAGGAGGAAAGAACTTGGCTAAGAAAGCCTTGACCAACTTATCCCATGAGTTCAGGCTATCTTTGGGTTGAGAGTCCAACCAGAGTCTAGCTCTGTCTTTCACAGCAAAAGGGAAAAGCATGAGCCTGTAGACTTTAGGATCTACTCCATTAGTCTTTACAGTATCACATATCTGCAAGAATTCAGTTAAGAATTGAAAAGGATCTTCAGATGGAAGTCCATGAAACTTGCAGTTCTGCTGCATCAGAGAAACTAATTGAGGTTTCAGCTCAAAATTGTTTGCTCCAATGGCAGGAATGGAGATGCTTCTTCCATGTAAATTGGAATTAGGTGCAGTAAAGTCACCAAGCATTCTCCTTGCATTATTATTATTTTCGGCTGCCATCTTCTTTTCCTGTTTGATAATTTCTGACAGGTGCTTGCTGGTTTGTTGTAATTCAGCTTCTCTTAGTTTCCTCTTCAGAGTCCTTTCAGGTTCTGGATCTACTTCAACAAGAATATTCTTGTCCTTGCTCCTGCTCATATGACAAAGAAGAGGGCACAGAAAAATAATAATAATAGAGATCCTCTTTTTTTTTTGAGTGAGGGAGAGATATTAGTAGATGAATAAATAAATAGAAGGAGATGAGAGAGAAGAGAATTTTCAAAAATTATTTTTGAAAAAAGAGTTAGTGATTTTCGAAAATAGTTTTTGAAAAAGGTTAGTAATTTTCAAAAATTAAAATAAAAATTAAAATAATTAGTTAATTAAAAAGAAATTTTGAAAAAGAGGGAGATATTTTCGAAAATTAGAGAGAGAGAGTTAGTTAGGTGGTTTTGAAAAAGAGAAGAAACAAACAAAAAGTTAGTTAGTTAGTTGAAACAATTTTGAAAAGATAAGAGGTTAGGAAGTTAGAAAAGATATTTTGAAATCAAATTTTTGAAAAAGGTAAGATAAGAAGATATTTTTGAAAAGATATGATTGAAATTAGTTTTTGAAAAAGATTTGATTTTTAAAATCTCAATTAATGACTTGATTCACAAGAAATCACAAGATATGATTCTAGAACTTAAAGTTTGAATCTTTCTTAACAAGCAAGTAACAAACTTTAAAATTTTTGAATCAAAACATTAATTGTTATTGTTATTTTCGAAAATTTGATATAAAAATAAGAAAAAGATTTTTAAAAAATATTTTTGGAATTTTCGAAAATAACTAAGAAATTTGAAAAAGATTTGATTTTTGAAAAAGATTTTGAAAAAAGATAACATTTTCAAATCGAAAAATTGATTTGACTCATAAGAAACAACTTGATTTTAAAAATTTTTGAAAAAGTCAATCCAAATTTTCGAATTTGATGAGAAAAAAAGGGAAAGATATTTTTTTTATTTTTGAATTTTTATGATGAGAGAGAAAAAGTCAAAACATCATTTTCATGTTTTTCTCTTTTATTTTTGAATCAAAACAATGAATGCATGCAAGAATGCCATGAATGTCAAGATGAACACCAAGAACACTATGAAGATCATGATGAACATCAAGAACATATTTTTGAAAAATTTTTAATGCAAAGAAAACATGCAAGACACCAAACTTAGAATTCTTTAATGCTTAGACACTAAGAATTCAAGAATGCATATGAAAAACAAGAAAAGACACAAAACATGCAAATGCAAAGATCAAACAAGAAGACTTACCAAGAACAACTTGAAGATCATGAAGAACACTATGAATGCATGAAAATTTTCGAAAAATGCAAGATGCACATGCAATTGACACCAAACTTATAACATGACTCAAGACTCAAACAAGAAACATAAAAAATATTTTTGATTTTTATGATTTTATGATTTTTTTGTATTTTCTTCAAAAATTATTTGAAAAACAAAAATAAAGATTCCAAAATTTTTAATATGAATTCCAGGAATCTTGCCATGTTAGTCTTAAAGCTCCAATCAAAGGGTCAGGCATGGCTTAATAGCCAGCCAAGCTTTAATAAAAATATGAGTGTAATTCAGACATGACAAGCCTAACATGCTCTATCCAAAAGAATTAGACATGGCTTTACAGCCAGCCATGCTTCACATGCTTCATGAAACACTAGAATTCATTCTTAAAAATTCTGAAGAAAAATATATTTTTGAAAACATTTTTTTTTCGAAAACAAGGGAGAATTTTTTGAAAACTTTTTGAAAATTTTTGAAAATAAAACAAAAAGAAAATTACCTAATCTGAGCAACAAGATGAACCGTCAGTTGTCCAAACTCGAACAATCCCCGGCAACGGCGCCAAAAACTTGGTGCGCGGAATCGTGATTACACTTTAATTATGTAAAATTCATTGCTCTTTCTTTCCCTGGTAAAGGCGCCAAAAAACATGATGCCAATACCATGGTTCACAACTCCGTGTAACTGACCAGCAAGTGCACTGGGTCGTCCAAGTAATACCTTACGTGAGTAAGGGTCGAATCCCACGGAGATTGTCGGTATGAAGCAAGCTATGGTCACCTTGTAAATCTCAGTCAGGCAGATATAAAATAGTATGGAGTTTTCGAAATTAATTAATAAAAGTAAAGATAGAAATACTTATGTAAATCATTGGTGAGGGTTTCAGATAGGCGTATGGAGATGCATTCGTCCCTCTGAACCTCTGCTTTCCTGCTATCTTCATCCAATCAGTCTTACTCCTTTCCATGGCTGGCTTTGTGTAATGCATCCCATTGTCAATGGCTACATTCGGTCATCTCTCGGGAAAATGATCCAATGCCCTGTCACGGCACGGCTAATCGTCTGGAGGCATCACTCTTATCAATGGTTGCATCCTATCCTCTTAGTGAATAATATGCTAACATGCTCTGTCACAACATGGCTATTCATCTGTCGGTTCTCGATCATGTCGGAATAGAATCCATTGATTCTTTTGCGTCTGTCACTAACGCCCAGCAATCGCGAGTTTCAAACTCGTCACAGTCATTCAATCATTGAATCCTACTCGGAATACCACAGACAAGGTTTAGACTTTTCGGATTCTCTTGAATGCCGCCATCATTCTAGCTTACACCACGAAGATTCTGATTAAGAGATCTAAGAGATACTCATTCAGTCGAAGGTAGAACGGAAGTGGTTGTCAGGCACGCGTTCATGGGGAATGATGATGATTGTCACGTTCATCACATTCAGGTTGAAGTGCGAATGAATATCTTGGAAGCGAAATAAGATGAATTGAATAGAAAACAGTAGTACTTTGCATTAATCTTTGAGGAACAGCAGAGCTCCACACCTTAATCTATGGAGTGTAGAAACTCTACCATGAAAATACATAAGTGAAAGGTCCAGGCATGGCCGAGATGGCCAGCCCCCTAAACGTGATCTAAGATAGCATACAACTGATCAAAGATGTCTAATACAATAGTAAAAGGTTCTATTTATAATAAACTAGCTACTAGGGTTTACATGAGTAAGTAATTGATGCATAAATCCACTTCCGGGGCCCACTTTATGTGTGCTTGGGCTGAGCTTGAGTGTTGCATGTGCAGAGGCCATTTGTGGAGTTGAACGCCAGGTTTTGATCCATTTCTGGCGTTCAACTCTGGTTTTGGATCCTTTTCTGGCGCTGGACGCCAGAATTGGGCAGAGAGCTGGCGTTGAACGCCAGTTTGCGTCGTCAAATCTTTGCTAAAGTATGGACTATTATATATTTCTGGAAAGCCCTGGATGTCTACTTTCCAACGCAATTGGAAGCACGCCGTTTTGAGTTCTGTAGCTCCAGAAAATCCATTTTGAGTGCAGCGAGGTCAGAATCCAACAGCATCAGCAGTCCTTCTTCAACCTCTGGATCTGATTTTTGCTCAAGTCCCTCAATTTCAGCCAGAAAATACCTGAAATCACAGAAAAACACACAAACTCATAGTAAAGTCCAAAAATGTGAATTTAACATAAAAACATATGAAAACATCTCTAAAAGTAACTAGATCCTACTAAAAACATACTAAAAACAATGCCAAAAAGCGTATAAATTATCCGCTCATCAGTCACGCGTAGCGTCAGGTACGCACACGTGTCGCTGTGCAAATCTCCAAATCACATGCACGCGTCAGGTACGCACACGTGTCAGGTACGCGCACGCGTCGCTCCTTGCTGGTTATCTCCTTTAATTCTTGTGCTCCTTCCATTTATGCAAGCTTCCTCTCCATCCTCTAAGCCATTCCTGCCCTATATAGCCTAAAAACACTTAACACACAGATCACGGCATCGAATGGTATGAAGGGGAATTAAAATACACAATTTAAAGACTTAGAAAGCAAGTTTTCAACTGTAGAACAAAATTCGGAAGGAATTGCAAAACTATGCAAATTGTATGAATAAATGTGCAAATACTTGATAAAAACCACTCAATTGAGCACAAGATAAACGATAAAATGGTGGTTTATCATTGATCAAGAGATGGATTCAATCATTGATGAATTCTTATCTACAATTGAATCCTCTCCCATTGGACTTGACATGGAGATCAAAGAGGAAGAGGTTGAAATTAAAAAAGCTTGCAAAGAGGTGGAAGTTGTCAAGAAAGAACATAAGGGAGTGGAGCTTGAAATCACCTTGCCAAAGTTGTTGGAGACGTCTCCCCCTAAGTCACCATCATCCTTCACAACATTCAAGTGGATAAAATTCATATCTCTTAGCTTTCTCATTCCACTTGAATATGGTTTGCTTGAGACGAATGGTCAACTTAAGAATATTTGTGGCTTTAAGAGTAAAATAGAGAGGGTTAGTGGTTGGAAACGACAACCGAAGCTCATTATGGTTGGACCATCAAGGTTGAATTGTAAAGGTTGGAGTCATGCTACATTGAATGGGTCTAGGAAGTTTTTTGGAGGCGTCATTGAGAATTCGTCTTGCTTACCACCCAAGTGGAGAAATGATGATCAACAAGAAGACGGGTGCAAAAGCAAGGTTTGGGACCCCGGAATTCATTCTAGCAATCCACACTCTCGGGGCCTTGTCACTTGCTTTAACTTGCTTGAAGGCTTTCTGCGCCTAGTTTGGGACCCCGGAGGCTGTTGGAATTACAAACATTGGTGGGATTTAAGGAAGAGTTCAAGCATAAGCCACCCTGACAAGGAACTCACCAATTGTCCAACTTAAGGACGTTAAAGAAAAGTGTTAGGTGGGAGGCAACCCACCATGGTATGATCTTCCCTTTTTATTAGTTTCATTTCATTCTTACTAGTGTTATTTCTCAGTTCTGCATATTTACTTCTGCATAATAAAAAAAGGTGCCTCCGACGCGTAAGCGTCTATGACGCACACGCTTCATGTATAGCTTCGCACTGAATAGAAAGTTGCACTGGAACTGCGCAGGAGGGGTGCCTGGCGCACAAGCCACCTCACGCGTACATGTCAATTGCATTTTTGTCAACCCATGTGTAAGAGTCAACGACGCGTACGCGTGGGATGAAAATTGGCGTAATGCGGCTAATTGAACAGAGAATTGTGCTGGAAGAAGGCTGGAATCGTGCTAGGCGTGCAACGCCGTCCACGCGTATGCGTAGCCGACACATACGCGTCACGTTCTCATTCTGCAACCCACACGTACGCGTGGGCGACGCTTACGCATCACGTCCTGTTTTTCATTCTTCCTCCTTCTTATCTCCTTTCTTATTCTTTCCTCTCCCTTTCTTACTTCCTTCTTCTTCATTTCTTTAACTTCTCATCTTTATTCTCTTTCATTCTCTTTTACTTAATTCATTTGCATATTTTCATTCATTGCATTTTAACTTTGTGCATGTTTATATTTTCTTTTCTAAGTTTATTATTTTTCCATTGGTGTTAAATGTTCTTCTTCAACTATTGCATCTTCCAGGCATTATTTTGGTGCATCTTGACTTGTTTCTATTGTTGGGTAATATTATTTATAGGTCAATGCTAATCTTTTATGACACTTGTATTCCTTTTGCATTGATTTGAACTTATATTGTCTTTCATGACCCACTCCCTCTCCGTCATTGTTGCAATTCATGCACTATTGATATGCCATTTGCTTATATTATTTTCTCACTTCCATGTTGTAGCTACCATGTAGTGAGAACCTCATTATTATCTGGCATTAGCCCACCATATTTTATTTGTTTACATATCTTTGTTTGTGGGTTACTCTTCTTCCTTTTTCTCTTCTTTCAGGATGGCCACCAAGAAGGGGAACAGAACACTTCTAAATGGGGAGACAAACGAGTCCCGCCGCACACTCTTTGAGGAAAGCTCATCATCTATAGCAACCGTCCACTTGCACATCTTTGCATGCACCGAGGACGGTGCAATCTTTACGTGTGGGAGGTCGATGCCGACTTCCGTGGATTAGTTACTTTATTTTCAACACCAATTTTTATTCTTCTTTGCAGTTAGTAGTTGCATTTGCATGTTTAATTGCATGTTTGTTAGATTTTGTGCATATTTTACCACTACTTGGTTGAAGTGATAAATCCTTTTTCAAGAAACTTTTTTTTAGCATTTCACTAATTTGAATTAAAAATTTTGTTGAACTTTCTTGAAGATATTTTATTTGAAACATGGTTTTAGGAGCTCGAACACACAAAACCAGTGAGATTTTGAGCCTATTTGATTGGTTGCATTTTATCAACCAATATTTTGTTTTGGTGTGTTGTTCTCTCTAAAATTGTGATCTTTGTCCTGTTTGATTCTATATTTCCATTGTTTGATGTATGCATGCACTTATATGATTGAGGCCTTTGTTTCACTGAGCTTACATACCCATATGGCCTTACTCTTTCATTATCCTTTGCAAACCAATGTTGAGCCTATTTTACCCCCTTTGTTCTTTACTTTAGCTCATCACTAACTCTAAATGGAAAACAATAATTTTTTTAATTTGAATCCTTAGTTAGCTTAGACTAGTGAGAGTGCTCATGAATTAAGTGTGGGAAAAGCGGGTTTAGAAATGTTTGGTTTGGGAATTGAGTATGTTAGACTTTTTTGTGAAAATGTGAAAAAATGTTGAACATATATTCTTGCACTCAATACCTTAATCATGTGCATTGAGAAAGACAAAAGAAAAGAAAAAATAGAAAAAAAAAAGAGAAAAAGAAAAGAAAAAAAAGCAATTAATAAAAAGGGGACAAAATGTCCCAAAGTAAATGTTGGTAGCAATGCATATAAGTTGTACTCAATTTGGGATGCATGAATATGTGGTAAAGATAGTTAATAGGTAGTTAGACTTTGTATATTGATTACATGGATTGTCTTAGGTTAGGTGGTAAGTTTGGGTCAATCAAGGATTCGGATTTTAGTCCACTTAACCAAATACACTCCTACCTTGACCCTAACCCCATTACAATCATTGAAAAGACCTCTTGATATGTGTATTTATGCATCAAATTTTTGTTGATTGGTAGAAGAAGAGCAAGCTTTAGAAAGCAAGATTAGTAGAGAACCGAGAAAATCGACCCTTAAACACTTGAGTGATTAGAGTGTATACACTTCCAGTGAGGGTTCGATGCTCGATTCTTTATTCCCGGCTTTCATGAGCTTTCTTCTTGCAAGTCTACTTGTAATTTATTTTTGAGATTTGATTTCGTAGAATCTAGTTTATATTTGTTCTTGGAAGAATTATTTACTTTTAACCAAGTAGGCAATAGCATTTTACATTTAGTTGCATTCATATAGATAGGTCGTATTTCATAAATTCTACCATTCTCTTCACTCTTTTAGTTCTCTTAAGCTTAGCATGAGGACATGCTAATGTTTAAGTGTAGGGAGATTGATAAACCCCATTTTTAGGGTTTATCTTGTGCTTAATTGAGTGGATTTTATCCATTATTCTCATACTTATTCATAGAATTCGCATGTTTTATATTTTCCTTCCTAATTTTGTGCTATGATTGAAAACATGCTTCTTTGGCCTTAAATTTGCTAATTTTAATCCTCTCTTATTACCATTCGATGCCGTGATATGTTTGTTAAGTGTTCTCAGGGTTTATAGCGCATGAATGGTTTAGAGGATGGAAAGGAAGCATGTAAAGTGGAAGGAATACAAGAAATTGAAAGAATTGCTAAGCTGTCAATTGATAAGTCCATAATTGATGGTGATTTTTAGTTAGAATTGAATGAATTTTCATCACATAAACTCACACTTATTCCATTAAAAAGCATGTTTTTTATCTCTCTTCCCAATTTGTGCTTGATCATGAAAATATGCTCTTTTATACCTAATTGAATCTATTTTATTCCATTATCCTTCCATTCGATGCCTTGAAATTGTTGGTGAGTGCTTTCAGGTGTATAAGGTAGGAATGGATTGGAGAAAATGGAAGAAGAGCATGCAAAGCGGAGGAAGCAAGAGAAATCAAAGGAGATGAGCTCAGAGACGTGTGCGTGCGCACAACTACCTGTGTGTACGCACAGCCACCCAAGCAGAGCACGTGGAGTGCTTCGAGCGCGTCGCGTGTCCGTTGCAGTATCGCCTAGTGTGCGTGCACACAGCTGCTATGCACAGGTCTGGATTTTCGCCGAAGTGTGCGGACGCACGCGTCTGTGCGTTCGCACAGGTATCCGCACATGACTTCATTAAAATAGCACGTGCCTCGCAATTTGGGGACTTTGGAGGCCCATTTCTGAAGTCTTCTAGCTCATATTGGGGGAAATGAGAAGTAGAGGAGATGATATCATTTAGTATAGTTTAGGAGTAGTATAGGAAGCTTTAGTTTTAGTTTTTCTCTAAGTTTTTCATCTTCTCTATTAAGGTTTATATTAAGGTTTTATATTCAAGTGCCATTTCCATTTTTGATCTTGGATTTTGCAAGCTTTCATTGTAAGTATTCTCTTGTTATTACTCTTTATAGTTACATTGTCATTACTTTTTTCTTCTAATTCAAGTTATAGTTCAATTTTGCTTCTCTCTTGCAATTTCAATTTCTTGTTGATGAATTTGATGTTTGATGTTAAGTTCATGCTTTCTTGTGTTGATCTTGTTGACTGAGATTGATTATTGCTTTTAGTTTCAAGTCTTTTCTCATTTTCTTCATGTTTAAGCTTTTTGCCCACCAAGTGTTTGACAAAATGTCAAACATGATTTTAGGCTAAATTTTTGGTTCTTGGCTTGGGTAAAATGAGCAATTGGATTTCTGGAGTTGGAATGTCCAACATTTAGTTTCGATTCTTGGATTGTTAATTGTTCTTGTTCCCACTAACGCTAAGTTGTTGCTAAAGGCAATTAGCAAGCAATTTAGGATTTGTGGGTTAAGGACACTTATGCTCATTTAACTTACCTTCCGATGTGAGGGTTGATTAAGTGAGACTAATCCATCATAATTGTTATAGTTGTGGTTCCAACAAGGAAAGGACCCTTAGCTCACTCCAAGCCAAGACTCTTTTTGATGCTTTCAATCTTCTATACATTTATATGTTGATTTCTTTTATACTTTACTTGTTTATATTGCATAGTAGGTTCTTTAATTTCTTAATTAGTTCAATCATTACAATTTTGCATGTTCTTTTATTGCTTTATATGTTCATTTCTTCATTCACCACCCATTGATCACTACAACTGGAATTGCACACTCATTGTTCTAAAGTGCTCCTAGGGAGACGACTCGGGAGTCTAATACTCTCGGTTTATTTTGGTTTTGCTTGTGACATATCTTATGAATATCCAATTTGATTGATCGAGGGGCCAATTCGTCGGGTTAGGACTATACTTACAATGTTAAATCCATTTCTTTGGATGACCGAGCTCCTAACCTATTTGTGAGTTGGTTACCCCTTCGCTCACATCATCAATCCTGACCTCTTCGTACTAAATCGATCATAACTTGAGCTACAGAGGTCTGAATGAGGCGGTTTCAGTTGCGTTAGAAAGCTAACATCCAGGGCTTCAAAATGATATGCAATTTGCCATAGTTTCAATGCAGTTAGGCGACGCGCACGCGTGGATCACGCGAACGCGTGACCTTGCGAAAGTTCAGCGACGCGTACGCGTGGGCGACGCGTACGCGTGGGCGACGCGTACGCGTGGGCGACGCGTACGCGTGGGCGACGCGTACGCGTGGGCGACGTGTCGCGTGACAGAGCCACGTGCTGCACGTATCAGAAAACACTGGGGGCAATTTCTAGGCTATTTTTGGCCCAATTTCAAGTCCAAAAATACTGATTAGAGACTGCATAGTGAAGGAATCAAGGATGGAACATCTCATTATTCACATTAGGTTTAGATGTAGTTTTGTAGAGAGAGAGGCTCTCTCCTCTCTCTAGGTTTTAGGTTTTTAGCTTTAATTCTTCTCAATTTCTGAATTTTATCTTATTTCAACTTAATTTCTCTATTCTACATTCTACTATTCTAGCACTTTAAATTATCTTGTCTTGTTGATTTATTTATTTTTCAATTTAGTTTATGAACTCTTCATGTTAGATTGAATTTCTTATTTAATGCAATTTAAGGTATTTCATATTTATTGTTGCTTTCTTCATTTGTTATTGTTGATTCCTTGCCTTGGTTGTTTAGATTTTATTTTTCCTTATTAATTTTCTATGCTTTTGTTTTGTACCTTCCAAGTATTTGATAAAATGCTCGGGAGGATTTTAAACTAGATTTTTATATTCTTAGCTTGGATTGAGTATTTGGAGACTCTTGAATTGTCAAGGTCTCTTGTTGATTGGTGATTGAGACTTGCTAGTTGGCTTGAGCTTCACTAACTCTAGTCTTTGATTAGGACTTGTGAATTCAAGTTGATGTTTTCACTTAACTTACCTTCAATTGTTAAAGGTTAACTAAGTGATGGCAAAAAGACAATTACCATCACAAGTGACTATGATAATGGGGATAGGAATTCTAATTATCAACCTTTGCTAAGACCTTTCTTAATTATTATTTTATTTCCTATTTATTTACATTACTTGTTCCTCATTTCAAAAACCCAAAAAGATACAATCTCATAACCAATTATAAGTAACATACCTCCCTGCAATTCCTTGAGAGACGACCTGAGGTTTAATACTTCGGTTAATTTTATTGGGTTTACTTAAGTGACAAACAAATTAAATTTGATTGAGGTTTAATTGTCGGTTTAGATCTATACTTGCAACGCGATTACTTTTGTGAAATTCTTTACCGATGATTTTTTCCCATCAATTTTTGGGTCGCCGTCTCCGGCGGACTATATTTTGGTGAACCATTTCAGACTTTTGTTCTATTTTGCTTTATTGTTTATTTTGCTTTATTTTTCTTTTAGTATTTGCACATTTTTACTTTATTGTACTTTAGTTTATTTTTACTTTGTTGCATTTTGCACTTTGAGCTTGTATATATCTTAGATATTTTGCTTAAATTACACTTTTAGTTTATTAGTTGTGATTTAGAAAAATGTGGATTATTGAGCTTAGTTTACCCTTTTGCATATGAGAATTTAGTTTGATTGAAAATAGGGAGTAAACTAAAAACTTTTACCTTTTCATAATCACAACATTTCATTCAGTATATATATACAATAATAAATGTTGGTCAATTTGTTGAAAATTTCAAGAAATACATTTTTCTTAGAACGGGCATTTAAGATTCACATTGATTTGAGTTAAAATTTTTTGAAACTTGCATGATATATATATATATATATATATATATATATATATATATATATATATATAGTTTGGAATATGGTTTTTGAGCTAAGAACACACCACCCGTGAGTTTTTGAGCTTAATTGCATGGTTACATTATTTAACCATGATTTTTATTCTTGTGTGTTTTCTTCTCTATGATTGCAATCTTTAGTTTGTTCCATTCAATATGTCCATTATTTAGTGTATATTCATGCATATATGTGATTGAGGCCATCATTTGATATTAACTCACTTATCCCAAATAGTCTACCACTTTATTTACCTTTGTTTGCCACTTTGAACCGTTTTAACCCCTTTTTGTTCTTTATATTACCACATCACTAGCCTTAAGCGGAAAAATAATTAATTACCCTATTGAATCTTTGGTTAGCTTAAGATAGTGAATGTGTGTTGACTAAGTGTGGGGAAATGTGGAAACTTGGGTTGATAAGAATGTGTTGTGTTTTTATTCATAAATACTGAGTGATAAACCATTATTTTATGGTTTACATTGTGTTTAATTGTATGGTTTTATCAAATCTTTACCCACTTATTCATTAAATAAGCATGCATTTATAAGTCCTTCCTAAAAAATACTTCATGGTTGAAAACTTGCTTCCTAGAGACTTTTAATTTTGTATTTTAATTCTCCTTTATTCCATTCGATGTCGTGATCTGTGTGTTAAGTGTTTCAGGTTTTATAGGGTATGAATGACTTGGAGATTAGAAAGGAAGCCTGCAAAAATGGAAGGAACACAAGAAATTAAGGAGATGACCAGCGAGAAGTGACACGGACGCATGGCTCACGCGACCGCGCGGATTGGAAACTGCACAAGTGACGTGAAGGCGTGGACGACGCGCACGCGTGGCAAGGCGAAACGCTGGATGACGCGAATGCCTGGATGACGCGATCGCGTGACGTGCGCGATCTGCAGAATCTGCAGAATTCGCTGGGGCGATTTTGGGCCCTATTTTGACCCAATTTTCGGCCCAGAAAAGCAGACTAGAGCCAGGGAACATGCAGAAACTAACGAACAACATTCATTCCGCGTAATTTTTAGTTTTAGATCTAATTTTTCCTCTCTTCTAGGTTTTCTCTCTACACATTCACAGTTTTTAGGATTTTGATTTTATTGCGTTTTGGATCGAGATATTGAGAAGAGTTATTACCTCCGTGAAGACTTCGCCATTCTAGTTTGTTTCCTTACCTGTCACTTACTCTTCCATGCCCTTTATTTACTCAGAATTATTATTGGATTATTTTTAGAATTTATTAATACAAGAACTATTTTTATTTTTAATTGATTCCTTTGATTATTATTTATCATATCTTTCAATATTTCCTTTTCTTATTTCGTGGATTTTACAAACATAATGAGCGAGTAGTTCCATAACTTGATTGGGAGATGATTGAAAGGAAACCTTGAGTTGGATTACTCAAGAGAAAAATTATAATTGGGTTTATTGTTGGATCACCCTCTAGTCATTGACACTAGTCCTTCCCAAGGGAGAGGATTAGGAATTGTGACTAGAAATAGCTTTCCAACTTGCTTGACTTTCCTCTACCTAGTAAGGGATAACTAAGTAGAGTAACCTTCAATTATCAATTAATCTTGAGAGTACTTCAACAAGAATAGGGCTTCCAACTAATCTACTCCCAGTCAAGGTTTTTATTTAAATTATCTAAATTCTCTTATTTAATTTCCTGTTTATCAACTCAAACCATTTTTTGAAAATATCTGATTAATAAAACAGCACATCTTTCTGCAACTCGTTGGGAGACGACCTGGGACTCATACTCCCAGTATTTTAATTCTAATTTTTGTGACAACCCTTTTTAAATTGATAAATGGATTTCTGGTTGGTTAAGAAATTGTTATAAGAGATGTGTTGCACTGAGAATTTGGGTGCTTACTCGTATAAAATTATAAAAACCATATGCATTGATATATTATGCTTTCATATATATAGAAAAAAATATATATAAAAGAATAATATATAAAAAAAATTGTTAAGTTCAATCAGAAAATCAATGCATATGTGATGAAATTAGAATTGATACATGAGTGTGTAAAAATATGCAAAAGTGAGATTTTGGGTAGCTAAGCTTGGTTTTAAAATTGTATAGAGAATGTATATGTGTTAGGTAAGAATCTAGGTTAGTCAAAGATTCAAATTATAGCTCACTTGGTCATACATATATCCTCACCCTTACCTTAGCCCCATTACAACCTTGAAATATCCTCATGATATTTGCATTTGTACATTTGATCATTGTTGATTGGTTAGATGAAGAACAAAGTTTTAGAAAGTATGATTAGAGGAGATTTGAGTTGTTTAAACCCAAACACTTGAGTGATTAGAGTGCATATACAAATCCAGTGAGGGTTCAATTGCTCATTTCTATATATCCATATTTGATCATTGCTTGTCTTGCAAGTTTGTGAACTCTTTTGATTAACTCAACTCAATTGTGAATGTGCTTTGATATGATTGATTTAGCCCCAAATTGTGCATATATAATTTCTTTGAAATTCGACTCACTTTGACCACATATATGCTTATATATAGAGAGAGATAGATTGTAATTAGAATAGCATGATGCATGTAGGTAGCTTGCATCTAGAAAGGTTGCATTGCATAAGCTCTACCATTTTGCCTTCAATCTTTTGCTTCTCTTGAGCTTAGCATGAGGACATGCTAATGTTTAAGTGTGGGAAGATTGATAAACTCCATTTTTAGGGTTTATCTTGTGCTTAATTTAGTATATTTTATCCATTATTCTCACACTTATGCATACAAATTGCATGTTTTACATTTTCCTTTCTAAATTTGTACTATGGTTGAAAACATGCTTCTTTGGCCTTAAATTTGCTAATTTTAATCCCCTCTTATTACCATTCGACGTCGTGATATGTTTGCTGAGTGTTTTCAAGGTTTATAGGGCAGGAATGGCTTATAGGATGGAAAGGAAGCATGCAAAAGTGGAAGGAACGCAAGGAAATGATGTTTTAATAAGCTGGCAGCGACGCGTACGCGTGAGCGACGCGTACGCGTGACTGGCGTAGAAGACGAGCGACGCGTACGCGTGACTGACGCATACCCGTGACAAGGATTTTTGCCAAACGACGCGTACGCGTGGACAACGCATACGCATACGCGTGATAAAGCGTCACGTGCTGCATTTTGCAGAAAGCGCTGGGGCGATTTCTGGGCTCCTTTTGGTCCAGTTCCAAGCCCGAAAACACATAATAGAGCCTGCAGAGTGGGGAATCATGGACACAGCATTCATTCATATAATTTTAGGTTTTAGATGTAGTTTTCTAGAGAGAGGCTCTCTCTTCTTTCTAGATTTTAGGTCTTAATTTTATTCCTTTTAATTTCTGAATCTTATCTTATTTTATTTCAATTTAGTTTCTCTTCTACTTTTAATTATTCTAGCATTCTAGTTTATTTATTTCCCTTGTTGATTACTTTATGTTGCCAATTTAGTTTATGAATTCTCATGTTAGATTTGATTTTCTATTTAATGCAATTTGAGGTATTTCATATTTATTGCTTCTTCCATTATTTGTTATCATTGATTTTGCAATTGTTGGTTTTAGTATTTACATTCTCTTGTTGCTTTTCTATGCTTTTACTTTGTTCCTTCCAAGTGTTTGATAAAATACTTGGTTGGATTCTAAATTAGCTTTTTATGTTCTTAGCTTAGATTGATTAATTAGAGACTCTTGAATTGTCAAAGTCTCTTGTTGGTTAGTGATTGAAACTTGCTAGTTGGCTTGAGCTTCATTAACTCTAGTCTTTGATTATGACTTGTGAATTCAAGTTGATTTTCTCACTTAACTTCCTTCAATTGTTAGAGGTTAACTAAGTGAAAGTAAAAGGCAATTACTATCACAAGTGACTATGATAATGAGGATAGGAATTCCAATTATCAATCCTTGCTAGTACTTTTCTTAATTATTAGTTTATTTTCTTGTCATTTACATTCCTTGTTAAACATTTAAAAACCAAAAAGATAAAATCTCATAACCAATTATAAGTACACTTCCCTGCAATTCCTTGAGAGACGACCCGAGGTTTAATACTTTGGTTATTTTTTATTGGGTTTGCTTAAGTGACAAACAAATTAAATTTGATTAAGGTTTAATTGTTGGTTTAGATCTATACTTGCAACGTGATTACTTTTGTGAAATTCTTTACCGACGATTTTTCCCCTATCAATTTTTTGGCACCATTGCCGGGGAGTTGTAATAGTGTGCTAAATTATTGGTTGGTGTAAATATTTTTATATTTACATATTTGCATATTTTATTCTATTTTATTACTACGAGCTCTATGTTTCTTTCATTGAATGACGCGTTCATTACCGGATCTGAGCTTTGCTGCGTTTGATCCTGAAATCGAAAGAACTATTTCACGTATTAGGCGAGCTCAGCGTCGGTTAGCCTCTGAGGGTGGTGAAGTGGTTTCTACCAATTCACCAGTCCTATCTGAGGGTGAATCTGAAGCGTCATTTGAGGAAGAAACAAGCCCCTCTTCTACTGATTCTATTGATTTACGTACAGGTAATATGGCAAAGCCTAGAAGGATTACTCTCCAGGAAGCAGTAGCTCCGGACTTTACTCTGCAACCATATCAAGCGCGTCATCCAAACTTGGCTGCGGATTTTGAACTGAAGACTGCGCTGATTAATTTACTGCCTAAGTTTCATGGCTTACCTGCTCAAGAGCCTGTCAAGCACCTCAGAAATTATCAGACAGCCTGCTCAACTACTAGGCGTCATGGTGCGGATGAGACTACTATTTGGTTATATGCCTTCCCGTTTTCTCTTGAGGGAAAGGCAACAGAGTGGTTCTACACTCAACCTGAAGAAGTTATTACTAATTGGAATCTGCTCAGAAGGGAATTCTTGGACAAGTACTTTCCAGCTGAAGTTACAGATAGACTGAGGAAAGAAATCTCCTGCATTATCTAGGGCGAATCAGAGACTCTTTACGAGTATTGAGAACGCTTCCGGAATCTCCTAGACTCATGTCCCCACCACAAGATTGACCAGTTGGTGTTGATTAGCTATTTCTGCCAAGGCATGAAGCCTCAAGACAAGACTATATTAGATGCTGCAAGTAATGGCTCTCTGACTAAGTACAAGACGGCGACAGAAACATGACAACTGATCGCCGATCTAGCTGAGTGACGAATGGATTTCCGCTAGTTTAGAATTTTTATAAAAATAATCACGTTGGTAGTATAGCTTCTAAACCAACAGAGAATCCTTCCGTACAAAAACTTGTTTATCACTAAAGCAAACCCAATAAAAATAAATAACCGAAGTATTCAAACCTCGGGTCGTCTCTCAAGGAATTGCAGGAAAGTATGATTTATTATTGGTTATGGAAAAAGTATTTTTGGGTTTTTGAAATAGGGAACAGAAAAATAAACTGGCAATAATTAATCTTAATTATCATGAAAACCATTGCAAGGTATAAGAACTGAAAATCCCATCCTAGTTATCCTTATCAGGTGTGATGAGAATTGTTTATTGCTTCCACTTAGTTAACCCTTACTAAATAAAGGAAAGTCAAGTGGACTAATCAACTTGATTCCTCAAGTCCTAGTCAACTCATATGGAAAGACTAGCTTTAGAGGGATCTAAATCAATCAGCAATTCCAATTTTCAATCAACTGCTGAGTTTGATAACTCAAGTGTCACCAATTACTTAACCAAAAAAAAGGGGGAATAAATCTTAAATTAATTAAAAGCTTTAATAACATAAATTTGAAGAAAGCAATCTTTAGATCTGAAATACCTTAATATGTATTAAATAGGAAAATCAATTCTAATATGGAAAGTTCATAAGCCAAATTGAAAAGATAAATAACAATTAAAGTAATAGAATAAATAAAAGTAGAAGATAAATTAAAGGAATATTGAACCTGTAATTGAAGAGAAGTAGCCTAATCATAATAGAAATCCTAAATCCTAATCCTAATCCTAAATCCTAAGAGAGAGGAGAGAGCCTCTCTCTCTTCTAAAAGCTACATCTAAAACCTAAAATTATGTATTATTAATGTTGTATATGTGTTCTATATGTTCTCCTTGTTGATTCCCCCATTCTCTGGCTTTTATTCTGTGTTTCTGGGCTTGGATTTGGACCGAAAAAGGGTCCAAAAATCACTGGGAGCATTTTTTGCAATTTCTGCACGTCGCATCTGTCATGCGTGCACGTGGGTCACGCGTTCGCGTCATTTGGAGTTTCTCCTTGTCACGCGTATGCGTCAGTCACGCGTCTGCGTCGTTTGTGTTCTGCGTCAAGCATGCGTCCGCGTCGTCCACGCGTACGCGTCGCTGCCTTTTTCTTCAAAACTCCATTTTTGTGATTTCCTTCCATTTTTGTATGTTTCCTTTCTGTCTTCTAAGCCATTCCTGCCCTATGAAGCCTAAAAATACTTAACACACAGATCACGACATCGAATGGTAATAAAGGATAATTAAATTTAGTTATTTTTAAAGCATAGGAAACATGTTTTCACATATATCATAAAATAAGGATGGAATAGTAAAACCATGCAATTTACATAAATAAGTGGGTGAAGAATTGATAAAAATACTCAATTGAGCACAAGATGAATCATAAAATAGTGGTTTATCAACCTCCCCACACTTAAATAATAGCATGTCCTCATGCTAAATCCAAGAGAAAAAGAGTAAAGGTAGAATGGTGGAATCTTATGCAATGCAATCTATTCTAAATGCAAGCTACCTAAATGAATCATGCAATTCTAATTACTATTCACTTATATATATAAAGCTTACATGTGGTTAATTTAATTCATATTTTCAAGGAATCATATATGCATAGCCAAGCCTAAATCATGTCAAAGCACTTTCACAATTGAGTTGAGTTAAAGAGATTCACAGACTTGCAAGACAATTAACAATTAAACAGGGATATATGGAAATGAGCTATTGAACCCTCACTGGATTTGTGTTTACTCTCTAATCACTCAGTGTTTGGGATTAATCACTCTATTCTTTTCTATTCATGCTTTCTAAAACTTTGTTCTTCATCTAACCAATCAACAAATATATAATGTATACATACAAACATCATGAGGTCTTTTCAAGGTTGTAATGGGGCTAAGGTAAAGGTAAGGGTATATATATAAGGCTAAGTGAGCTATAAATTGAATCCTTGATTAGTCTAAGATCTCACCTAATATATACATACTCTTTCATAATTTTGAAAATTTACCTAGCTACCCAATTTTTCCACTTTTGTATTACACACTCATGCACCAATTTTATTTATGACTTTACTTCCATGTGCATTGATTTCTCTACTAAACTCATTATTGGGGTAATTTTGTCCCCTTATTTATTTATTTAATTAAAAAGGATATTTTTTATTTTTATTTTATTTTTTTGAAATATAAATACAATATTTTCAATGCACATGGTATTTTAATTATTTTGGTTTCACATGAGCATGCTCCCAGATTTCTGATTATTTTACTAATTTAATCCTTTCCTATCAACCCATGTTCCCATAGTTTCCCCACACTTAGTGGATACACAGTCTCTATCTTAAGCTAACCAAGGATTCAACTTGGGATTTTTAATTTGTTTTTCTGCTTAAGGCTAGTGATGTGGTTATAGAACAAAAGGGGATTAAAAGGCTCAAGGGGGCTAACAAGGGTGACGTAAAAAGTAAGCTTATTTGGGATAAGTGAGAAAAAATTCAAATGATGGCCTCAATCATATGTGGGTATGTATCTACATTCTATATTGGACATATAAATTGAAACAAAGTAAAGATTACAAGCATAGAAAAGAAGTGCAAAACACACAGGAATGAAATTTATGGTTGAATGTAACCATATAATTAAGCTCAAAAACTCACAGGTTGTGTGTTCTTTGGCTCAAAAACCATATATCAGTTATGTATGTCATACAAGTAGAAATCAAGAGTTCCCATTATTCTCAATGTGAATCCTTGAATGGCTCTTATAAAAATAAGTATTTTCCTTGAAAAATGTTGTCAACTAACTCACATTTATTGCTATATATATATATAGTGTGTGGATTGTTGTGATTCTGTTAAACTAAAGTTTCTAGTTTACTCTTTTATTTTCAATTAAACCAAGTTATCATATGCTAAAAGGGTAAACTAAACTAATTAATCCATATTTTCTACATCACAACTAATAAGCTAAAAGTGCAAACTAAACTAAATATCTAAGATATATATATAAACCAAAGTGCAAAATACAGAAATAAAGTAAAAATACAGCAAAAGAAAAGTGTGCCAATACTGAAAGATAAATAAGATAAGATAAAATAAAAATACAGAAAATAAGCAAAATAGGATAAAGAGAGTCTAAAAGTGGTTCACCAAAAAGATTCGCTAGAGATGGCGACCTCCCCACACTTAAATAATAGCATCGTCCTTGATGCTCAATCGAGCTGGGTGTGAAGAAGTGTCCTCTCCGGAAGGATGTGCAGTAGGTGTCTCTGTGGTGGTCTGAGGCTCTGCAGTCTGTATGAGTGTCGGAGGGTCTGCCTGCTGAAGTGGAGGCTCTGTCTGTAGAGGGAGCTCTGGATCTGCTGGCTATAACTGATGGGGCTCCTCATGACGTGGTGCAGCCTGCTCAGGTCCTGCCTGCTCGGCCTTTCTCTGTTATAGAATTTTCACACATTTTTTTTGTTTTTATTTTTATTCTTCTTTTAGTTATTAACTTTATTTATTTTATTTTACAATTTCGTATATTTGTTCGAATTATGTGACTTGTTTTTTAAAATAAAGATAGTTCTAGTAACAAATATTATTTTGAACAATTTTATTGAAGTTAAAAATAAAAAAAAAAGATAGTTAAAAAAATTATATTATAATTTGGCTATTTTTTATTTGTATTTTATTTTTAATTATTATTTTTTAGTTAATTTTAATGAATTTTATTTTTCAAAAAAAAAAAGAGTCAAGGGGGCTAGCCCGCCGACCCGCCAATCCGCCATAAAGCGGGGCGGGCTAGCATTTTGAACCCATTTTAGTTGGCGGGGCGGGCCGTTTATAGGGCGGGGCGGGTTGGGGCGGGCCAGCCCGCTTTGCCACCCCTAATATTCAATTAAGGAAGTAAGCTTGTGGGCCTCAAGATCATATGTTAGGAGGTTGTTTGTCATTCTATTAATATCCAACAATATCTCAAGACTAAAACATGTCTGGGATAGATGTTGGCATGAACTTTCAGATGATATTTTGTATCGACAAAGAACTGTGATGAACTTGACGGGTGAGTTTTTATTAATTGCAATTATAAAACTCCTTCATTATTGATCATTTTTACTTTGAATAAATTTTTACAGTATCGTATAATATGCAGAGTTAACCATGTCAGATGATGAGATTAAGCAGTTGTGCTTAATGGATATAGACAAGATCTTACATTCTTATGATAAAATCTTGAAAGACTATCCTCCTATACCTTTAGCAACTGAAGTTGATAGTTCTTTGTTAACTGAAAGGGTTATTAGGGAACAGCTAAACTTTAACAGGGATAAGTTAAAGAAAAATGCATCATACATGTTAGCCAACGCAACACCTGAGCATAAACATGTGGTGCACAGAAATCGTGACGGTTCCGTTCCTTGGTAACGGCGCTAAAAACTCAATACGCACGTTCATAATCTTAGTTCTTTGTCACAACTTCGCACAACTAACCAGCAAGTACACTGAGTCGTCCAAGTAATAAACCTTACGTGAGTAAGGGTCGATCCCACGGAGATTGTCGGCTTGAAGCAAGCTATGGTCACCTTGTAAATCTCAGTCAGGTGGATTCAATTGATTATGGAGATTTAGTAATTAAAAGATAAATAAAATATAAAATAAAGATAGTGATACTTATGTAATTCATTGGTGAGAATTTCAAATAACCGTATAGAGATGCGTTCGTTCCTCCTGAACCTCTGCTTTCCTATTGTCTTCATCCAATCATTCATACTCCTTTCTATGGCAA
Organism: Arachis hypogaea; assembly: GCF_003086295.3. NCBI lineage: Eukaryota > Viridiplantae > Streptophyta > Magnoliopsida > Fabales > Fabaceae > Arachis > Arachis hypogaea. The sequence goes on from NC_092053.1 coordinate 50,253,053, forward strand.
GCTGTATGTTAGGCATCACCGTTGTCAATGGCTACATCCTGTCCTCTCAGTGAAAATGGTCCAATGCACTGTCACTGCATGGCTAATTATCTGTCAGTTCTCGATCATACTGGAATAGGATCCGTTGATCCTTTTGCGTCTGTCACTAGGCCTAGCATTCGCGAGTTTGAAGCTCGTCGCAGCCATCCCTTCCTAGATCCTACTCGGAATACCACAGACAAGGTTTAGACTTTCCGGATCTCAAGAATGGCCATCCATGGATTCTAACTTATACCACGAAGATTCTGATTAAGGAATCCCAGAGATACTCATTCAATCTAAGGTAGAACGGAAGTGGTTGTCAGGCACGCGTTCATAGGTTGGGAATGATGATGACTGTCACAATCATCACATTCATATTGAAGTGCGAATGAATATCTTAGAATCAGAATAAGCTTGAATTGAATAGAAAAACGATAGTACTTTGTATTAATTCATGAGGAACAGCAGAGCTCCACACCTTAATCTATGGTGTGTAGAAACTCTACCGTTGAAAATACATAAGTGATAATGGAGTTCATTGGTCTCGGCCCCATAGGGGAACCCGAGTAACTAAGACTTCGAATACAATAATAAAAAGTCCTATTTATACTAAACTAGTTACTAGGATTTACAAAAATGAGTAAATGATGCAGAAATCCACTTCCGGGGACCACTTGGTGTGTGTTTGGGCTGAGCATTGAGCTTTACACGTGTAGAGGCTTCTCTTGGAGTTGAACGCCAGTTTGTAACCTATTTCTGGCGTTTAACTCCACTTTGCAACCTGTTTCTGGCGTTTAACTCCAGAATGCAGCATGGAACTGGCGTTGAACACCAGTTTGCGTCATTTAAACTCGAGCAAAGTATGGACTATTATATATTTATGGAAATCCCTGGATGTCTACTTTCCAACGCAATTGAGAGCGCACCATTTGGAGTTCTGTAGCTCCAGAAAATCCACTTTGAGTGTAGGGAGGTCAGAATCCAACAACATCTGCAGTCCTTCTTCAACCTCTGAATCTGATTTTTGCCCAAGTCCCTCAATTTCAGCCAGAAAATACCTGAAATTACAGAAAAACACACAAACTCATAGTAAAGTCCAGAAATGTGATTTTTATTTAAAAACTAATAAAAATATACTAAAAACTAACTAAATTATACTGAAAACTATGTAAAAACAATGCCAAAAAGCGTATAAATTATCCGCTCATCACAACACCAAACTTAAATTGTTGCTTGTCCCCAAGCAACTAAAAATCAAATAGGATAAAAAGAAGAGAATATACTATAAATTCTAAAATATCAATGAAACTTAGTTCTAATCAGATAGGCAGGTGATACGTAAAAATTTTATTTCACGTAATTACCGGCAAGTATAGCGGGTCGTATCAAGTAATAAAACTCACTAAGAGTGAGGTCGATCCCGCGGAGATTGATAGATTAAGCAACTTTAGTTAAATGGTAGATTTAGTCAAGCAAACATGGTTTTGATTTCATGAGATTTGTGATTTTTGAACATAATTGCAAAAATTTAAATGGCAATGAAGTAAAGAACTAGAAGAGAGAAAGAAGATGAAAGTAAATAACTGAAACTTAAAATGCAAGAAACTTAAATGACATTAAAGATAAATTGCAAGAAAGTAAAGATTGCAGAATTCTAAAGAGCATATGAGTAAATAGCAAGAAATATAGAAACAGAATGTAAATGACAAGAATAATGAATTGCAAGAATGTAGAAGGGAATTGGGTAATGGGTATTCAAACAACTAAAGAGCAAAAGAAATGAGAATTGATGATGGAGAGGATCATTAGGGATCGGAGATGCGAATTTTAGTGAATTGATGTTGATCAATTCCTTCTGAATCATGGGTATAGATCCATGGCAAATTGTGGGTAATTGAGTCCCAATCTCTTGGTAACTCAATTTCTCTCAACACAATCAATTGCCACTCTCGTGATCTAATTATTCATGAGAAGAGATGAAGTTCAATTCCTAATCCAAGCCACACAACTTCCAGAATCTCAACCAAGGGAGGTTACATCTCACATACCAACTAAAGTGTATTGATCAAGGAAATCATGAAAGGATGAACTCTAAACTGAATTATGTAGCTCTTTTCTCAAATTCACCACACAAATCATATAGATTAATCCCTCTCTCGATAATGATTGAATCTATGAAGAACAAGAGTTTCCTTTTAGATGAACCACTTGAATTGAGAAGGAAAAGAAAAGTTATCAACTCATTCAAATGAGCAGAGCTCTTCCCCCTAATGAAAGTGGGGTTTAGTGAATCATAGCTCCAATTTCAACAACAATTGCAAAGATGAAAATTAAACTAAGTGTAGAGAAGAATGAAGAAAAATAGAGAAGAAGTTCTTGAAAACTGAAATTCAAAGTTGCCAAAAGAAAACAAAATAGAATATGGTTGAGAAGCAGTGAACCAAAAAAAAAAACTCTAAGTGTAAAAGTCTAAAAACAAGTTCCAAAGCAAAAAAAAAAATTCCTCTAAGTATCAAACTCTTCTCTATTTATACTACTCCTAAAACTTCTTCAGAGATCTTTAATTTGGGCTGGCAATGTGGGCTTTCTCTTTGTTGTATTCCTGGCTCAATGGAAGAAGTGTTGCCAAACAGGGAAGAGGAGTTCATTCATCATGCTTCTGGCCCAATGGCTTGGTGTTTTTGCCAATAACGCTAGCCTTAATGCACGTTGGCAACGTGCATAGTGTTTTCCTGGGAGTGGGTTTTGATACTTGGGCGTTGTTAGCCCAAGTTGTTGCTAACAACTTGCTTTTCTTCTTCTTGACTCTACTTTCATGCTTAATGTTGCCCAGAATTTGAGTGTCAATCCTCTGCTTCAATATAGACTATCATGCATCATTGGAAAGCTCAGAGTGTCTTCTTTCTAATGCACTTGGATTTATCTCAATTGGATTTTTCTAGCTCAAGTTATGCTTCCTCAAAGAAGGTAAGGTCAGGCTGCCAAGTTTGTTGAAGTTGTTGCTGAACACGCCCCTCTCTTCCCAAGTTGGCAATGTGCCAAGCCTCCCAAGGCTGAGTCATGGGGCTGGCGTTGTCCTCAAACATGCCCCCTTATTGGCACGTTGGCAACGTGCTCGTTGCTTCCCTCCAGGGCTGCTTTCTAGCCTTCAACTTTGCTTGTCACGTTGCCTTGGAACACGCCTATAGGGCTTGGCGTTGGCAACGTGCTCGAGTGAAGGAGGGTTGCTCTCCAAACTTGTTTGCTGTGTTGCTTTGGATAACTCCTATGCACTTCAGCGTTGGCAACGTTGGCTTCCTTTCCTGGACAGCCTCCTTGCTTGGCGTTGTCACAAAACACTCCAACTCTTCCTGGAGTTGGCAATGTGCTCGAGCCTTCCTCAAGGCTCCATGCTTGCTGCTTGGCGTTGTCATTGAACACGCCTATGTTTCCTGGCGTTGGCAACGTGCTTGAGTTGGAGAGGTATCATCCAAGTTGCCTTGAGTTGTTGCCAAACACGCCAATGAAGGCTGGCGTTGGCAACGTGCTCGATGGGTGGAGATCCAAGGCTTGCTGCGTTGCCTTGGAACACGTCTCTTGTTCCTGGCGTTGGCAACGCCAGCTTCTCCCCTTCCTGGGCCAAGTCTTGACGTTGTCTTCAAACACACTAGTGAAGCAGCACGTTGGCAACGTGCTCTCCAGGATTGCCTCCTTCCAAGCTCTTCTCCCTGGCGTTGCCTCTGAACACTCTAGTGAAGCAGCACGTTGGCAATGTGCTCGAGCTTCTTTGGCTGCACAAAATCTTTAGCTCAGCGTTGCCTTGAAGAACGCCTATACACTCCCACGTTGGCAATGCCCTCGAGCTCCCTCCTGGCCCAATTCCTTGCTTGCCTGCGTTACCATCAAACACTCACCCTTTCTCCAAGTTGGCAACACCCAAACGTGTTCTCCAGGGCTGCCTTGCATTGTTGGGCGTTGTTGATGGACACTCTAGTTGAAGTGCAAGTTGGCAACGTGCAACTCCTCTATATTCATTCCCCAGGGCTGCCTGGCATTGCCTAGGAGCACCCCCTTGTTCCTGGCGTTGGCAATGCCCAACTCCTCTTCTTCTTGCCTAGTTTACTTCTTGGCATTGTTGCCAAGCACTCCAATGTAACTCCAAGTTAGAAACGTGCATATTTCTCTTCTTGAATGAATTGTTAGCCACTTGCTTGCTTCATTCTTGCTTCAATGCCTTCTTATTGCATCACCTATCATAAACAAGGAAACTTGCTTCAAAGTCTCACCAATGCATGCAATCAATGGAATCAACTTCATGAGATTTATTTATTTATGCATTTATTGACTCATTTGCATGAAATTAGCCACAATTAACATGGTCCTTGGTATTCTTATGCATGAAAACAAAACTCATAAAAATACTTGTTTAATTCAAAGAAAATGAGTGAAACTAAGCTAAAACTAACTAAACAGACTAGCTAATTGATGCGCATAAACTTGTTATGCTACGATTTAGGAAATTGCACGATCGGCAAAATTCCTTCCGGCAAGTGCACCGGCTATCGTCAAGTAAAAACTCACAATAGAGTGAGGTCGAATCCCACAAGGATTGGTTGAATGAGCAATTCGGATTAGAAGTGTGTTCTAGTTGAGCGGAATCAAGATTTAGATGAGAATTGCGGAATGTAAAATTGGCGGGAAAATGTAAATGACAAGAAATTGAAATGGCGGAATCTTAAATTGCATGAATTAAAGAGCAAAAGCTAAATTGCTGAAATTAAAAGGGAATGGGGGTGATTGCATGAATTGAGTTGCAGAATGTAAAGAGAAAGTGGAAATCAGAAATGGGGAATTCATTGGGTATAGGAGATATTGAGATCTCCGAATCAAAACATGTTTATCTCTTCCTCAACCAATGCGTTCATTAAATTTTGCTTGGCAATCTTATATGATTGGATCCCAATCCCTTGGCTCACCAATTCTCTCTAAAAACAAACAAATTCCCAATCCCTTGGTTTAAATGTCCATAAGAAGAGATGATGCTCGATCACTGATTATACCACACAGTTTCATGAACCACAATTTGGTAGGATTACATGTCACAATATCCATCCAAACCCCAATCCAATTCACTGTGAGAAAGCTTCTCTAGCATGAATCCTCCATTCCTTTCCCAAGGTTCCGAAGGATTCCAATTATGGGTAGTTTCTTTCCCAAGACAACTACCCAATGGAATTAGATCGAGAAGCTTTCTAACAAAATTCAAGAGAAAAGATTGAAGAAGAAGATAAACTATTATTGATTCATTGAATTACAATAGAGCTCCCTAACCCAATGAAAGGGGGTTTAGTGAGTCATAGCTCTGAATTCAATTACAAAGATATGAAAACTAGCTCAATGAAAAGGTAAAAGTCCTTTCTAACTTAAATTCTATCCTATTTATACACTTTCTATATTGAGCTTCTGTTGTGTTTCTTGGGCTTTGAGGCCTCTCCCTGCTTTCCTTTTGCCTTGGGTTTATGATCCATAATCTTGATGAGGCTGTTGATCCAAATTCTGTAACATTCATTGAGCCAACTTAGTGATAATCAAATAATGACACATGACTCAATAAATGGAAATTTCAGACTCATCAATCCTTCAGGCCCAATCCCATAAACCATGATATTCAATTGGGTTTCATACCAGAGTAAGTTTAAGTTAATGTTTGTGCTCAAATACTAACTTAAACCGCAATATTTTTGGCCCAGAAACCTTTTCCAAGAGTGGCGTTTAAGTTGCAGTTTAAGCTTAAACTGCAGCTTAAACGCCAGACACTTCCAGTGATGCCTTTTGTGGAAGCACGTTTAAGCTTCAGTTTAAGGTTAAACTGAAGCTTAAACGTGGAAATGGAAGAAGGCAGCCCTGGAGGGTAATATAGTCGAACACGTTTAAGCTTCAGTTTAAGGTTAAACTGAAGCTTAAACGTGGAGATAGAAAAGGCAGCCCTGGAGGTCGAACACGTTTAAGCTCCAGTTTAAGGTTAAACTGGAGCTTAAACGTGGAAATAGAGAAAGCCATCCTGGAGGTCGAACACGTTTAAGCTCCAGTTTAAGGTTAAACTGGAGCTTAAATGTGGAAGCTGAGAAAGGTAGCCCTGGAGGTGTCGAACACGTTTAAGCTCCAGTTTAAGGTTAAACTGGAGCTTAAACGTGGAAGCTGAGAAAGGTAGCCCTGGAGGTGTCGAACACGTTTAAGCTCCAGTTTAAGGTTAAACTGGAGCTTAAACGTGGAAATGGAGAAAGCAACCCTGGAGGAGAAAACTTGGTCGAACACGTTTAAGCTCCAGTTTAAGGTCAAACTGGAGCTTAAACGTGGAAATGGCTCCCTGGTGCTTTTCCCTTTTCTGGCGTTTAACCTCCAGTTTAAGGTTAAACTGGAGGTTAAACGTGGAACTGCCCCCCTTGGTGCCCTTCTCACTTCTGGCGTTTAACCTCCAGTTTAAGGTTAAACTGGAGGTTAAACGTGGAAATGCTTCTTTGGTGAGACTTTCATTCTGGCGTTTAACCTCCAGTTTAAGGTTAAACTGGAGGTTAAACTTCAATTCCAGCATTTCTTAGCCTTCCTGATTCTGGCGTTTAAGCTCCAGTTTAGGCTTAAACTGGAACTTAAACTCCACATGTGATATTCAAGCTTCCTTTATTGATTTTGTTGCTTCCTTGCTTAGCCTCTTCTTCCCTGAAATCATCCAAACAATTGCATCAAAGTCTTGCAAAATTTCATGAGAAATCTTCCATTCATAGCATTCAAGTAATATAACTAAAACTCATGGAATTTGCATTAAAATCATACTGTTTGGATGGTTCATTGCTTTGTTATTCATTTAACCATTCTTGGTTACTTTAAGCTCAAGAAAATGCATAAAACAACTAAAACTAACAGAAAAATGCTAGTGAAACTAGCCTAAGATGCCTTGGCATCACAACACCAAACTTAATACTTGCTTGTCCCTAAGCAAGTCCTGAGTTAATTGAGAAGAAAGTATGAAACAGAAAGCAATTACATTGGCTATATTAGCAAGCATTTGAAGTTCATCAGAAGGGTTTTATGCAGAAAGTTGCAGCATCACTTTTTCATACTTATCAGGTAAGATTATCACTTTTTCATTGCATCCATCAAACACTGCTATGGCCTCTTGTTATTCTTATGTCCTTGGCACTTTTCTCTTCTTTGTTTTTCTTTTCTTTTTCTTAGAGCTCCTTTGCTCCTTGTTTGCTTAGTGTCATGTGTTGCACAAGCCTTTGGCATTTTCTTTTTCTTATCAGTGCACTACACATATCCACTTTAGGCATTTTAGTTCACATTTCTTCTTGAGACATTGGTGCCCAGCACCTCTTTGTGTGACTAAATGTTTTGTATTTAGGTTGCTCTTGATAATGGACTTTTGGTTGATAATCCCGGGTTAGTTAACCCAAGTTACCAAGTGTTGAAACACTCCTCAGAACCTATTCATCCAAGCATATCCTTAATACATAAACACCATAGGCATTTGTCTCAGAAGTTCAAACCATTGGTGCCTAGCTTATTTTCTCAATTTTTTTGCTTTTTGGTTGCCCTTTTTCAGTGGCTTTTTCTTCTTCTTTTTCTTTCTTTTTCATGGCCAAAGACATTTATTCATCAAGATCCATAGACAGTTTTCAATTTCTACACAAAAAATGATAATTCTACACTCTATTTCCAGTGATCTGACTTAAACAATCAAGCATGCATACCACCACTTAATTCTACTTGATTTGTCACTAATCGAGCCAAGTTACTTTTGTTCAAACTTTTCTTTTATTTTTGGAAACAGGACAAGCATGGCAAGCACTTGTTTAAGAAGGTGAAGTTATATCCAAACATCTAGGCATTCACTTTATTCAAAGCAATAAACAGACAAACATACTAGAGACTTCACATTAAAACTTAAATGACTTATAATGAAAGAAAGCTCATAAAGACAATTCACCAATCATCATTTGAATATTAAGGAGAGAGACCACCTCTCATTTATTGCTTGGTTCTTCTTGATTCTTGGGATCCTGCTTCTTCTTGCTTCCTACCCCTTTTTGACCACTTGAACTTCCTTTGTCTTTTCTTATGAGCTTTTTCCAGAATCCAGCCTTTTTCATTGTTTCTTCCACTCCTTTTTCAAGGATCATTGCCTTGTTTATTTCTCCTTCTTTCCTCCCTTTGAAATACTCATCAAAAGCTGGGAATGCTGGGTCCATCTTGTGTAAATGTTCTCCTATGTAGTTAAGCTTGATTTGCGAACTGATGTTGTAATCAGCTTGGACTGAGTATCTTGCATTCTGTAAAGTGGTGGCTTCCTTGATTGCCAAGACATTGGCATCTTGGTGTTGGCATATGTGGCTGAAGGATTCCTGTAAGTGTAAATTCTGTTCCCTTTGCAGATCCAAGAATCTTGATTCAAAGTTCCTTTGCATATCCATCATTTTTAGGTGAAAGTCCTCTTGTCTCTCCTGAGACCTCATGTATTGTTGAGACATTCCTTCCATGATTTCCTGCATTCTGCTCATATCCATGGGGTCTCTAGGAGTTCGTTGTCTTCTTTCTGGAATTGCTTGCTCTTCTTGCTCTTCTTCTCTGTCTTCTCCTTCCTGTCCTTCTTGTTCCGCTTCTTGCTCTTCTTCCGCTTGTTGCCCTTCTTCATTTCTTCTTTTTGTGTGTCTTGGAGCAGTTGGGCCAAGAGTCATTCTGTATGCAGTTATGGCCAGTCCCGGATATAGCCAATTAGGTCTTTCATCTTCAAGTGGTACTTGGGCATCGATGCATAGTCTAATGATGGTGCTAGGGAAGTGGAGCCAGGATTCAGGGTCACTTTTCTCACTAAACTCTTGTATCTGTTCAGCAATGAGTTTATGAACTTTGATTTCCCCTCCCACCATAATGCAATGTAGCAAGATGGCTCTTTTAGGGACTATTTCTGAAGAGTTTGCAGTGGGTAGGATGGATCTCCTAACTATTGCATACCACCCTTTAGCTTCCGGTGTTAGGTCTCCCCTTCTCAAGACTCTTGGAGCCCCTCTTGTTTTTCTCACCCATTCAGCTCTGATGGCACAAAGGTCTTCAGCAATAGTTGTATAGTCAGGTTCTCCTATCATCCTTTCTTCATAACTTGCTTGGCCGAAATGTATGTTTTTCAGGCCAAGAGTTTTCATGATTGCTTTGGGACTGAAGTCAACTTCCACCCCTCTCACATAGCTTTTGTATGTGGGTTTCTTGGTTGAGTCTTCCCTCACTGCATTTGCATAGAACTCCTTCACCAAGTTGATGTTGATTTTAGTGATTGGCTTAGTCAGGAGCTCCCACTTCCTCTTTTTGATCTTCTCCCAAACACCTGGGAACTCATCCTTTTCAAGGTCAAAGGGAACCTCAGCTAGTACCCTTTTAGGTCTCATCCATTCGGCTTGAATCTCATGGAAAACTGATTTGTATCTCCTTGCATCGAATTCCCTGTTCTCCTCCATTGGTTGCTTGTCTTTTCTTCTTTTGTGGCTAGATGAGGCTGCCATTGGTTCTTTGGTTTTGGTAAGTTACAAGCTAAAGTTGACAAGGTGAAGCAAGAAGTGTTGTTGGAAGTGTGGTGAGGTTGTTTTCGGCAAGAGATAGTTATGCTATGATGAAGGAAAATGTGCATGAAGGAGAATTGGTGGTGTGGAACTCGTTCCCCAAGTGGTTCTTTATAGTGCTTGTAAGTGAAGACTGGACGGCTAGGGTGATTTGTGAAGGGTGGCTTGATGGTAATATATGAATTAGGGAGAAGGACGAATTGCTTTTCATTTTCTTGGAAGTATTCTGAGTGCATTAGGTTGTACATGTAGCTATCTTTTCATGCAGAACTTCCTTTTCCCATGTGTTAGTTTCAAAGACTTGTGAACTTCCTTTTTGACCAAGCACGGAACCTCCCCTTTGTCTTTTTCCTCCATTTTTATCTTTCCTTTTGTACCTGCACAAACAAACAAATTTGCTATCATTTTTTTCGTGCATGTGAATAATGAATAGTACTTGTACATGTCTTTTTTTTTCTTCTTTTTGAATTGTAAATCAATGATTGACTTCCTGAGCTTATAGCCGTGACTTTTGTATGTATGCACACTTATTACTGGACACCAAACTTAGTGTTTGGTAATGTGTCCTGATGACATGAAATCCATGTTGGTTGTCCTTAATGAATGTGCATAATTCTAAATAATCCTAGTCACTTTGGCGCTTTGATCCTAAACAATTTTACTACCTAAAGTAATTGAAATCAAAGTATTAAAACATGCAAATGGTATACTTGTCATGAATTTCTAAATCCAGAGGAATTTCTTGCTTTTCATAAACTGTGTTCAAAAGGAACACCAAACTTAATGTTTGGTCGTGCACCTTGAATGAAAGATGGAATCCAATTTGAGTAAGATTTGGGAGTGCCTTCAGGCACACCAAACTTAGAGACCAATTGTAATTTACATGCAAAGTTTAGTGCACTTTATCAATAGTTGTCCTGAGGATTCAAGTTCATGCATAAGAAACCATGCTTTATTAGATGTAAAGCAAAGCACTAAAGAGTAAGGATACTAAAACATGGGTTGCCTCCCATGAAGCGCTTCTTTAACGTCACTAGCTTGACGGTTGTCCTTTGTTAGAGTGGATTGTAGTGCTTGATGTCTTCTCCTCTTACTATGAAAACGTCCCCATTTGATTCCTTCATGACTTCTAAATGTTCCATAGAAAGAACCTTCCTGATTGTGAACACTTGAGGGAGCTGGGAAGGAATGGTTTTAAGGCCAGGTGGGATTGGCAGATAATGACTTGATATCACTTCATCTCCCGGAGAGAAACCTTCAGTGGGAATTTTCTTGTTTCTCCACCCTCTTGGCAATTTCTTTACAATTCTTCCCTTTCTCTTGAAGCTTTCTTCATTGACCCTTATGCCGGGAGGATCCTTCTGATCTGTTTCTATTGATTCTTGTGGCTTTAACTCTTGCAATTCTTGTTTGCTTTCCAAGGACTGTTTCAGAGTTTCAGCTGCCGGATTGCTTTCCTCCAAACACAGATGGCTACTCTCATCCTTAGGCTTTTCATGTTCTGGTTCAAGCTCAGATGCAGGTTTGAAAACATTGAAAATGAGCTGTTCATCATGTATTCTCAAAATTAGCTCTCCTTGTTCTACATCTATGAGTGCTCTAGCAGTGGCTAGAAATGGCCTCCCCAGAATGATGGGGTGTAGGTAGTTTTCTTCCATGTCCAAAATGACAAAGTCTGTGGGGAAAAAATAATTTCCCACTTTCACCAGCACATTCTCAACTACCCCCTCAGCTTGCTTCTGAGTTTTGTCAGCCAGTTGTATGATTACATCAGTGGATCTCACCTCATTCAGTTGTAGCCTCTTCATAAGAGTCAGAGGCATCACATTTATGCTAGCTCCTAGATCACAGAATCCTCTGTCAATTTTTGTTTCCCCTATGATGCAGGGGATATGAAAACTTCCTGGGTCTGTTTTCTTAGAGATTATCTCCTTCTTGATGAGGGCACTGCATTCTTTGTTCATTATTACAGTTTGTCCTCCCTTTAAAACTCTTTTCTTGCTCAGCAATTCCTTTAAATACTTGATATGTGTAGGCATCTGCTGGAGAATCTCAAGAAAGGGAATATTGATATGGAGAGACTTAAATGTCTCTAAAAACCTTGAATAGGTTTTCCCTTTTTCACCTCCTCCTAACCTCTGAGGAAATGGTGCTTTTGGTTGGTATATTCCCAGCATGCCTTTTTGCAGTTCCTTGGCTTGCTCAGTTCCACTTTCCTGCTTAGCTTCTTCCACACCTTCCTTCAAGATTTCTGGCTCCTGCTCTGAGGGCCTGATTCCTTCTTCTTCTGAGACTTCCTTCAATATGGTGATGGCCTTGCATTCTTCCCATCTCACTCTCTTTTGTTCCCCTTTAGGATTCTTTTCTGTGTCACTAGGGAACACTGCAGTTGATTTGGGGGCCTGTTGAGATAGCTCTCCTACTTGAGACTCCATCCTCTTGAGTTTTTCACCATGGTTTCTTAAGGTAGCTCTCACATCATCCCTGAAGCTTTTCAATTCGGTTATGTCTTGACTCATGGTTGCCATCATTCCTTCTATCCGGTTTAATTGATCTTGAAATTGTTGGTTCGGGTTAGGTTGGGTAGGTTGATTATTTTGGCCATGATATGGTGGTTGAGAGTAAGTGTTTTGTGTGGCTTGGTATGATCTTTGGTTGGAGTTTTGGTATGTGAAATTGTTATGTTGGTTGTGGTTGTAAGGTTTGCGGTTTTGTGGTTGGGTTTGTTGGTTCCCCCACCCAAAGTTTGGGTGATTTTTCCATCCTGGGTTGTAAGTGTTGGAATGTGGATCATATGATTGCCTTTGTTGGTTTCCCACATAGTTGGCCTCTTCCCAATCACCTCCTTCAATGCTTACTTCCTCTTGATCTTGTGTGTGTATTGCAGCCACTTGCTTTGTTTCTAATTGCCTGGTAAGCTCTGCTAGTTGCTTGGCAAACACCTTGTTTTGGGCTAGAATTGTATCAACATGGTTCAGTTCCATGACTCCCTTAGTGTTGTGCCTCTCTGATGCATAGTAGTACTCATTCTCAGCCACTGTCTCAATTACCTCAATGGCTTCTTCCACAGTCTTTTTCCTGTTCAATGAACCTCCTGATGAATGGTCTACAGCCTTCCTTGATTCATAAGACAGTCCATCATAGAAAATATGCAATTGCACCCAATCATGGAACATGTCTGGTGGGCATTTCCTTGTCAAATCCTTGAATCTCTCCCATGCCTCGTAGAGAGTTTCACCATCTTGTTGTCTAAAAGTCTGAACCTCAGATCGAAGCCTATTGACCTTTTGTGGGGGGTAGAAACGTGCCAGAAACTTGCTTTCCACCTCATCCCATGTTGTTAGACTCCCCCTTGGGAATGATTCCAGCCACTTAGCTGCTTTGTCCCTAAGTGAAAATGGGAACAAAAGCAGTTTATAGGCATCTTCCTGGACTCCATTGGACTTCACAGTGTCACAAATTCTCAGGAATTTTGTGAGATGTTGGTTGGGATCTTCATTAGCACTCCCACCAAATGAACAATGATTCTCCACAAGTGATATTAGCTGTGGTTTGAGTTCAAAATTGTTGGCCTGAATGGGTGGTTTTTGAATGCTGCTACCACAATTCCCAGAGGTTGGGTTTATGTATGAACTAAGAACCCTCCTCTCAGGAATGGCATTGTTTCCATCAGCTCTCTCATGGTTGTGAACTTCTCTATCCATGTTGAGATCTAGAGCTTCCTCAAAATTGTCCTCAGATTCTCCTTCAGATTCTTCTTCTCCCAGTACTCTCTTCCCTCTTGCTTCCCTTCTAAGTCTATGAAGGGTCCTCTCTGGTTCGGTATATGGAGGAGTTGATGTCTCTCCTCTCCTACCTGTCATACAAGAACATAGCACAGGCAACAAACAAGTGAAATACTCTTGGTTAATGGAAGAGTATGGTTAGAGCAATTGAGGAATTAATTCAAACAGTTAGTGAGTCAGTGAGTTAGTTGCTTGAATTTAAAGGCATAAAGAAAGAAAGCATATAACAGAGTGCAGAAATTAAAATTCAACAAGTAACTTGTACTGAATTAATCAAAACAAAAAAAAATGCTCAATCTAGTTAACTTCCAATTTGAGAATTGTCAATCGAAAACCAATCCCCGGCAACGGCGCCATAAACTTCACTAGTTCCTTTGCATCTTTGAAGATAGTGGGCCAATAAAAACCACACTGCAACACCTTAGCTGCTGTTCTTTCTCCTGCAAAATGTCCTCCATAAGTGGAGCCATGGCAGTCTCATAAGACTTCCCTTCCTTCTTCCTCGGATATGCATCTTCTGAGTATGCCATCCGAACGAACATTTTTTGAACAAGTATGGTTCGTCCCAGATGAAGTATTTGGCATCATTTACCAATTTCTTCCTTTGATGCTTGTTAAATTCCAACGGCAAACTCCCAGTGGCCTTGAAGTTTGCTATGTCTGCAAACCAGGGTGCCTTGTGAATTACCATGAGTTGTTCATCAGGAAAGCACTCATTTATATGTGTGCTTTGTGCGCTTCCTTCTTCACATGGTATCCTTGATAAATGGTCTGCCACCTTGTTTTCTACACCCTTCTTGTCTTTGATTTCAATGTCAAATTCCTGCAACAAAAGAACCCATCTAATAAGTCTTGGTTTGGATTCTTGTTTAGCAAGTAAGTACTTTAAAGCTGAATGATCAGTGAAGACAATGACTTTAGATCCAATGAGATAGGATCTAAATTTGTCAAATGCAAAGACTATTGCCAAGAGTTCTTTTTCAGTGGTTGTGTAATTCCTTTGGTTATCATTCAAGACTTTACTGGCATAATAAATCACATGTACCAAATTGTCTTTCCTTTGTCCTAACACTGCCCCAATAGCAAGGTCTGATGCATCACACATCAGTTCAAAAGGTAAGTTCCAATCAGGTGGGGCAATGATAGGTGCAGAGGAAAGTTTTTGCTTCAAAAGTTCATAGGCTAGCATGCAATTTTTATCAAATACAAAGGGTGTATCAGAGACAAGCAAGTTACTCAAAGGTTTGGCTATTTTAGAAAAGTCTCTAATAAACCTTCTGTAAAAACCAGCGTGTCCCAAAAAACTCCTAACTGCCTTGACATTACTTGGTGGAGGTAGTTTTTCAATGAGTTCCACCTTAGCTCTGTCCACCTCAATGCCTCTATTAGAGATTTTGTGGCCAAGGACTATTCCTTCTGTGACCATGAAATGACATTTTTCCCAGTTTAATACTAGGTTAGTCTCTTGGCACCTCTTAAGCACCAAGGCAAGGTGGTGTAGGCAGCTAGGAAAAGAATCTCCAAACACAGAAAAATCATCCATGAAGACCTCAATAAATTTTTCAATCATGTCCGAAAAGATGGACAGCATGCATCTTTGGAAAGTGGCAGGTGCATTGCACAATCCAAAGGGCATGCGTCTATAAGCAAAAACTCCATATGGACAAACAAATGATGTTTTCTCTTGATCTCTAGGATCAACTACTATCTGATTATAGCCTGAGTATCCATCCAAAAAGCAATAGTAAGCATGTCCTGCAAGCCTTTCAAGCATCTGATCTATGAATGGGAGTGGGAAATGATCTTTTCTGGTGGCTTCATTGAGCTTCCTGTAGTCTATGCACATCCTCCACCCAGTGACAGTTCTTGTGGGTATGAGTTCGTTCCTCTCATTTGGCACCACAGTTATGCCACCTTTCTTGGGAACTACATGGATGGGACTAACCCATGGGCTATCAGAAATGGGGTAGATTACCCCCTGCCTGCCATAACTTCATGACCTCCTTTTGTACCACTTCTTTCATGACGGGATTCAATCTTCTCTGAGCTTGGATGGAGGGTCTAGCATCCTCTTCTAACAAGATTTTATGCATGCATATGGATGAACTTATCCCCTTCAAATCAGCTAGGGTCCATCCAATGGCATCTTGATGAGTTTGTAGCACCTTGATCAATTCTTCTTCCTGTTCTTGACTCAGGGCAGAGCTAATGATAACAGGATGACTCTCATCACTACCCAAGTATGCATACTTGAGATTAGGGGGCAATGCTTTGAGCTCAGGTTTTGGTGCTTCCTTCTCTTCTTTCACTATCTCTGGCATGTTTGGCATGGTTGTTTCAGTAGCCTTGATGTCACTAACTTCTATGTCCTTGGTGAACTCCTCCTCTGCCACTTCCTTTGTTGTTTCCTCAAAGGTTTCTTGTACTGCAATGTCCACTACATCCACCCTCATGCATTCCCTTAGTGATTCTGATGGATAGCTCATTGCCTTGAATACGTTAAACACCAATTTCTCATCATGTAGTCTAAGAGTGAGTTCACCCTTTTGTACATCTATGATGGCTCCAGCAGTAGCCAGGAAGGGTCTTCCCAGAATTATTGAAGCTTTGGCTTCTTCCTCCATATCTAACACCACAAAATCAGCAGGAAATATAAAATCTCCCACCTTCACCAACAAATCCTCAACTATCCCATGAGGGAATTTAAAAGTTCGATCTGCCAATTGGAGGGCCATTCTTGTTGGTTTGGCTTCCTCAATCTTCATTCTTCTCATCATTGTTAGAGACATCAAATTGATACTGGCCCCTAAGTCACACAAGGCCTTCTCCACCATGAACAGGAAGCTTTTGATGCGCATAAACTTGATGCGCATAAACTTGTTATGCCACGATTTAGGAAATTGCACGATCGGCAAAATTCCTTCCGGCAAGTGCACCGGCTATCGTCAAGTAAAAACTCACAATAGAGTGAGGTCGAATCCCACAGGGATTGGTTTTCGATTGACAATTCTCCAATTGGAAGTTAACTAGATTGAGCAATTTTTCTTTTCTTTTGTTAATAGTTTTTGTTTCAGTTTATTACTGCTAATTTCTGCAAATTTTAATTTGTTTTCTTTGCTTATTCACTTGTTAGCATACTAACCACTAGCTGTTTGTGATATTGCCTCACTATGGAATTTCCACTATCTTTGGATGAGTATTGTTTGAGACTGAGCACATTGCAAAAAAGAAAGGAGTATCCATCATCTTTTGGTCAATCAAAATTCATGAGAAACTCTCCACCACCACAGAATGATTCATGTTATTATGCTCATGGTGGGTGGGAGTATCAGGAACAGGAAACGGGGTACTTCCCAGAGCCACAAAATGGTCCATGTTTTGGTGAATTTGATCACTACTCAAGTTGTGGCTGGGAAGATCAAAACCAAAGAGATTTCACTTATTCACACCCCATTCATCAAGAGCCATCACCTCTGAATTATCCAACCTCACCTCCTAGTTTTACATATCCAAATTCTTCATCACTTGAGCATTTCTCAGCACAAAATTCCTTCTCAAATTCATACAATTCATTTCATTATCCACAAGACTCATTCCACTACACACAAGAGTCATACCACTACCAACACTCCAACCAAAGACTCTATCAGCCCACACAAAACACATACTCCCAACCACCATATCACAGCCAAGATAATCAACCTCATCAACCCAATCCGAACCAACAATTTCAAGATCAATTAAACAGGATAGAAGGAATGCTTGCAACTATGGGCAGAGATGTGGCCGATTTGAAAGGCTTTAAGGAAGAAGTGATATCCAACTTACAAAATCAAGGTGCTGCCATTCAAAAGCTAGA
The DNA here is from genome assembly GCF_003086295.3 of Arachis hypogaea. Classification (NCBI taxonomy): domain Eukaryota; kingdom Viridiplantae; phylum Streptophyta; class Magnoliopsida; order Fabales; family Fabaceae; genus Arachis; species Arachis hypogaea. Next base: position 50,270,308 of record NC_092053.1, read on the forward strand.
AGCACAAATTGGATATCTATCAAAGCAAATCCCTACCCACAATTCTTCTAGTGATACCATGGCAAACCCAAGGGAGGAATCAGAAGAACAAGAAAGGGAGAAAGTCAATCAAGGGAGATCACACTCCAATGACACAGAGAGTTGCAAAGAGGAAGGGTTCATTGAACCACAAATTCAGGAAGCTTTTGATGAACAGGATACTCTAACTGTCCAACAACAACCAAGTTCTGAGATCAAGGATGTGAAGGCAGTAGAAACAAGCACCAAAATGAGGATTGTGACCGAGAAACAAAGGACCATATCCATGAAGAAGAGAAGGTCGAAGAACAATCCAACTCCTGAGCCAACAAGCAAGTTCACTCAAGCCAATCACAAGGGAAAGCTTGCTGGAAAGAAGCATTCACAACAAGGGGCACTAACTAGCTCCTTTATCCACTTGAAGTCATTCCTCTTAACAAACTGGAGGAAGAGGAAGAAAGTCAGGAACAGCATGTCAAGCTAATGACGTTAAAGAAGCGCTTGTTGGGAGGCAACCCAACCAAAGGTAGTTTTTCTTTTCTAGTTATTTCAATAAAAGAGTTAAGTAGATTTATCTGTATTGCAAGGAGCTAAGTTTGGTGTTGCACACCAAAATAATTCAAGGGTGAATGTGAGATTCTAAGTTTGGTGTTCCACCAAAAACTTCATTAAAAGCACATTTCTACCTCAGCATGACTAGTCACTAGCTCCAACCAATCAGGGAAACTACTTAAACAATAGTTTAATTTCTAGTTCATAGTTTTTTTTTCTAGTTCATAGTTATTTTCTTAATAAAAGCACATGAGGTTTTCTGCATATGATCCCAATTGCTGCATATGGCAAGGAACTAAGTTTCGTGTTCACACACCAATCTAAGTTCAGAGGCCTACAAACATCCATGCATGCTAACCAATTCTCAAAGTGCTTGGGGAACAAGCAACTTCTAATAGCTTTGCAGGAAGACAATCAATCTCATGGAAGGAATATACATCATCATCAAAAAGAACACCAAGGCTAGGAAGGATGATGAACAACAAAGAAGATGCTAAAAGGTTGTATTGTCACTTAATTGCTTGTACTTTGAATTGCTGATATTTGAAGTTTGCATGCATCCCTGCTTTAAGTTTGAGTCATTGCAATTTTTGTTTGTCTGTTTGTTTAATTTTCAAATAAGTGATAGTCTAAGTGTCTGGATAACTTCATCTTCTTAAACAAATGCTTGCCATGCTTGTTCTGTTTCCATAAAATAAAAGAAATGTTTGAACAAAAGTAACTCAATTCCATTTGGTAAGAAATCAAATAAGATTAAGTGGTGGTATGCATGTTTGATTGAATAGTCAGCTCACTAAGAAATAAAGTTAGAATTGTCACTTTTAGTGGAAATTAGGATGCTGTCTATGGATCTTGATGAATAAATGTCTTTGGCCATGAAAAAGAAAGAAAAAGAAGAAGAAAAAGCCACTGAAAAAGGGCAACCAAAAAGCAAAAAATTGAGAAAATAAGCTAGGCACCAATGGTTTGAACTTCTGAGACAAATGCCTGTGGTGTTTATGTATTAAGGATATGCTTGGATGAATAGGTTCTGAGGAGTGTTTCAACACTTGGTAACTTGGGTTAACTAACCCGGGATTATCAACCAAAAGTCCATTATCAAGAGCAACCTAAATACAAAACATTTAGTCACACAAAGAGGTGCTGGGCACCAATGTCTCAAGAAGAAATGTGAACTAAAATGCCTGTAGTGGATATGTGTAGTGCACTAATAAGAAAAAGAAAATGCCAAAGGCTTGAGCAACACATGACACTGAGCAACAAGGAGCAAATAAGCTCAAAGAAAAAGAAAAACAAAGAAAAGAAACTTGCCAAGGATATGTGAATAACAAGAGGCCATAAGCAGTGTTTTAGTGGAAACATAAAAAGTGACATTCTTACCTAAGAAACAATAAAGTGATGCTGCAACAACTTTCTGCATGAACACCCCATTAATCAATGTCAATTACTTACTGATATGGCTAATGAATTTACTTTCTGTTTCATTCTTTCTTCTCAATAATTCAGAACTTGCTTGGGGACAAGCAAGGATTAAGTTTGGTGTTGTGATGCCAAGGCATCTTAGGCTAGTTTCACTAGCCTTTTTCTTTTATTTTTAGTTGTTTTATGCATTTTCTTGAGCCTTAAGTAATCATTTTGGGCCAAATAGTCATGCTCGTCTTAAATCATTCAACATGAAGATTTTGATGCAAATTCCATGAGTTTTTAGTTAAATTCCTTGAAAGCTATGAATGGAAGAATTCTCATGAATTTTTGCAAGACTTTGATGCAATTGTTTGGATGATTTCAGGGAAGAAGAGGCTAGGCAAGGAAGCAACAAAATCAATAAAGGAAGCTTGAATATCACATGTGGAGTTTAAGATCCAGTTTAAGCCTAAACTGGAGCTTAAACGCCAGAATCATGAAGGCTAAGAAATGCTGGAACTGGCGTTTAACCTCCAGTTTAACCTTAAACTGGAAGTTAAACGCCAGAATGAGAATTTCACCAAGGAAGCATTTTCACGTTTAACCTCCAGTTTAACCTTAAACTGGAGGTTAAACGCCAGAAGTAAGAAAAGCACCAGGGAGCCATTTCCACGTTTAAGCTCCAGTTTAACCTTAAACTGAAGCTTAAACGTGTTCGACAATTCCACACTCCAGGGTTGCCTTCTTCCATTTCCACGTTTAAGCTTCAGTTTAACCTTAAACTGAAGCTTAAACGTGCTCGAGCTTGTGCCTCCAGGGAGTGCCAGCGTTTAAGCTCCAGTTTAAGCTTAAACTGGAGCTTAAACGTGTTACATGGAACAGCTTGACCATGCCTTCTTCAAACATAAATAACTTGAGCTACAAAACTCCAAATGAGGTGATTCAAAATGCATTGGAAAGAAGACATCTAGAGCTTTCCAAGCATATATGGCATGCATGGTGGATACTAAAAATTGAGGGAGAAAACAGCCCCGTAATATGCATAGAAGAGCATAGTACCAACATGCAATCAGGCCAGCTGACCTCTTCACCTTCCATGGAGTATAACTCGAGTTGTAGAGATCCAATTGAGGTGCTTCCAGTTGCGTTAGAAAGCTGACATCCATAGCTTTCCAACGAGGTATAATAGTCTATATTTGGCATCAAATTGGCAAGGTTGACAAGAGAACAAAGTGACGACTCAAGAAAGGGGGGTGCAACGTTTGAGTGTAGTTTAATGGATCATTATCCTTTTTGGATCAATTATGTCACTCTACCCTTCAAGCAAGCAAGGCCCATCAACAACACCAAATCAAGGCCACAAGAATCATCTAGAATAGTTTATTTTCATTTGATTGTAATTTGCTTTGAATTTCATTTTCATTTTGTAATTTAGGGAGCCTATTTAAAGGCCTTAGTTTCTGCATTTGAAGGAGAAAGGGGATTGAAGGGGAATCCAACCCCTGATGGGGAGAGAACTGGGGATCATTTTCTTTTAGTTTTGTAATTGAATTCAGAGCTATGACTCACTAAACCCCTTTCATTGGGTTAGGGAGCTCTATTGTAATTCAATGAATCAATAATAGTTTATCTTCTTCTTCAATCTTTTCTCTTGAATTTTGTTAGAAAGCTTCTCGATCTAATTCCATTGGGTAGTTGTCTTGGGAAAGAAACTACCCATAATTGGAATCCTTCGGAACCTTGGGAAAGGAATGGAGGATTCATGCTAGAGAAGCTTTCTCACAGTGAATTGGATTGGGGTTTGGATGGATATTGTGACATGTAATCCTACCAAATTGTGGTTCATGAAACTGTGTGGTATAATCAGTGATCGAGCATCATCTCTTCTTATGAACATTTAAACCAAGGGATTGGGAATTTGTTTGTTTTTAGAGAGAATTGGTGAGCCAAGGGATTGGGATCCAATCATATAAGATTGCCAAGCAAAATTCAATGAACGCATTGGTTGAGGAAGAGATAAACATGTTTTGATTCGGAGATCTCAATATCTCCTATAACCCAATGAATTCCCCATTTCTGATTTCCACTTTCTCTTTACATTCTGCAACTCAATTCATGCAATCACCCCCATTCCCTTTTAATTTCAGCAATTTAGCTTCTGCTCTTTAATTCATGCAATTTAAGATTCCTCCATTTCAAGTTCTTGTCATTTACGTTTCCCGCCAATTTTACATTCCGCAATTCTCATCTAAATCTTGATTCCGCTCAACTAGAACACACTTCTAATCCGAATTGCTCATTCAACCAATCCTTGTGGGATTCGACCTCACTCTATTGTGAGTTTTTACTTGACGATAGCCGGTGCACTTGCCGGAAGGAATTTTGCCGATCGTGCAATTTCCTAAATCGTAGCATAACAAGTTTATGCGCATCAAGTCTTAAACTGGAGCTTAAACGTGTTCGACCTCCAGGGCTGCCTTTTCTATCTCCACGTTTAAGCTTCAGTTTAACCTTAAACTGAAGCTTAAACGTGTTCGACTATATTACCCTCCAGGGCTGCCTTCTTCCATTTCCACGTTTAAGCTTCAGTTTAACCTTAAACTGAAGCTTAAACGTGCTTCCACAAAAGGCATCACTGGAAGTGTCTGGCGTTTAAGCTGCAGTTTAAGCTTAAACTGCAACTTAAACGCCACTCTTGGAAAAGGTTTCTGGGCCAAAAATATTGCGGTTTAAGTTAGTATTTGAGCACAAACATTAACTTAAACTTACTCTGGTATGAAACCCAATTGAATATCATGGTTTATGGGATTGGGCCTGAAGGATTGATGAGTCTGAAATTTCCATTTATTGAGTCATGTGTCATTATTTGATTATCACTAAGTTGGCTCAATGAATGTTACAGAATTTGGATCAACAGCCTCATCAAGATTATGGATCATAAACCCAAGGCAAAAGGAAAGCAGGGAGAGGCCTCAAAGCCCAAGAAACACAACAGAAGCTCAATATAGAAAGTGTATAAATAGGATAGAATTTAAGTTAGAAAGGACTTTTACCTTTTCATTGAGCTAGTTTTCATATCTTTGTAATTGAATTCAGAGCTATGACTCACTAAACCCCCTTTCATTGGGTTAGGGAGCTCTATTGTAATTCAATGAATCAATAATAGTTTATCTTCTTCTTCAATCTTTTCTCTTGAATTTTGTTAGAAAGCTTCTCGATCTAATTCCATTGGGTAGTTGTCTTGGGAAAGAAACTACCCATAATTGGAATCCTTCGGAACCTTGGGAAAGGAATGGAGGATTCATGCTAGAGAAGCTTTCTCACAGTGAATTGGATTGGGGTTTGGATGGATATTGTGACATGTAATCCTACCAAATTGTGGTTCATGAAACTGTGTGGTATAATCAGTGATCGAGCATCATCTCTTCTTATGGACATTTAAACCAAGGGATTGGGAATTTGTTTGTTTTTAGAGAGAATTGGTGAGCCAAGGGATTGGGATCCAATCATATAAGATTGCCAAGCAAAATTTAATGAACGCATTGGTTGAGGAAGAGATAAACATGTTTTGATTCGGAGATCTCAATATCTCCTATACCCAATGAATTCCCCATTTCTGATTTCCACTTTCTCTTTACATTCTGCAACTCAATTCATGCAATCACCCCCATTCCCTTTTAATTTCAGCAATTTAGCTTTTGCTCTTTAATTCATGCAATTTAAGATTCCGCCATTTCAATTTCTTGTCATTTACGTTTTCCCGCCAATTTTACATTCCGCAATTCTCATCTAAATCTTGATTCCGCTCAACTAGAACACACTTCTAATCCGAATTGCTCATTCAACCAATCCTTGTGGGATTCGACCTCACTCTATTGTGAGTTTTTACTTGACGATAGCCGGTGCACTTGCCGGAAGAAATTTTGCCGATCGTGCAATTTCCTAAATCGTAGCATAACAAGTTTATGCGCATCAAGTTTATGGCGCCAGAAACCTTTTCCAAGAGTGGCGTTTAAGTTGCAGTTTAAGCTTAAACTGCAGCTTAAACGTGTTCGACACCTCCAGGGCTACCTTTCTCAGCTTCCACGTTTAAGCTCCAGTTTAACCTTAAACTGGAGCTTAAACGTGTTCGACCTCCAGGATGGCTTTCTCTATTTCCACGTTTAAGCTCCAGTTTAACCTTAAACTGGAGCTTAAACGTGTTCGACCTCCAGGGCTGCCTATGTTTATCTCTTCCTCAACCAATGCGTTCATTAAATTTTGCTTGGCAATCTTATATGATTGGATCCCAATCCCTTGGCTCACCAATTCTCTCTAAAAACAAACAAATTCCCAATCCCTTGGTTTAAATGTCCATAAGAAGAGATGATGCTCGATCACTGATTATACCACACAGTTTCATGAACCACAATTTGGTAGGATTACATGTCACAATATCCATCCAAACCCCAATCCAATTCACTGTGAGAAAGCTTCTCTAGCATGAATCCTCCATTCCTTTCCCAAGGTTCCGAAGGATTCCAATTATGGGTAGTTTCTTTCCCAAGACAACTACCCAATGGAATTAGATCGAGAAGCTTTCTAACAAAATTCAAGAGAAAAGATTGAAGAAGAAGATAAACTATTATTGATTCATTGAATTACAATAGAGCTCCCTAACCCAATGAAAGGGGGTTTAGTGAGTCATAGCTCTGAATTCAATTACAAAGATATGAAAACTAGCTCAATGAAAAGGTAAAAGTCCTTTCTAACTTAAATTCTATCCTATTTATACACTTTCTATATTGAGCTTCTGTTGTGTTTCTTGGGCTTTGAGGCCTCTCCCTGCTTTCCTTTTGCCTTGGGTTTATGATCCATAATCTTGATGAGGCTGTTGATCCAAATTCTGTAACATTCATTGAGCCAACTTAGTGATAATCAAATAATGACACATGACTCAATAAATGGAAATTTCAGACTCATCAATCCTTCAGGCCCAATCCCATAAACCATGATATTCAATTGGGTTTCATACCAGAGTAAGTTTAAGTTAATGTTTGTGCTCAAATACTAACTTAAACCGCAATATTTTTGGCCCAGAAACCTTTTCCATGAGTGGCGTTTAAGTTGCAGTTTAAGCTTAAACTGCAGCTTAAACGCCAGACACTTCCAGTGATGCCTTTTGTGGAAGCACGTTTAAGCTTCAGTTTAAGGTTAAACTGAAGCTTAAACGTGGAAATGGAAGAAGGCAGCCCTGGAGGGTAATATAGTCGAACACGTTTAAGCTTCAGTTTAAGGTTAAACTGAAGCTTAAACGTGGAGATAGAAAAGGCAGCCCTGGAGGTCGAACACGTTTAAGCTCCAGTTTAAGGTTAAACTGGAGCTTAAACGTGGAAATAGAGAAAGCCATCTTGGAGGTCGAACACGTTTAAGCTCCAGTTTAAGGTTAAACTGGAGCTTAAACGTGGAAGCTGAGAAAGGTAGCCCTGGAGGTGTCGAACACGTTTAAGCTCCAGTTTAAGGTTAA